>NC_087219.1:31558928-31578928 GCF_015104395.2 Macrobrachium nipponense
GATTTATGGGTGGTGATAGCAATTCTGGTGAATGGGCGAATGCTAATACTGGTGATACTAATGATACTGGTGAATTCTGATACTGATAATACTGATACTGGTGTTATTTTTTATACTAACATGGGTGCTTGTAATGAATATTAAGGGTGGTGATGTTTTTTTAATATGGGAGGTACTAACCACAGATGTTACAGGTGCCATGGGAACAGTTATCAGGGCCATTAGTTTTTCTTTTACCCTTTTTAGTCGTTAGCCATCGCTTACGTAAGTTTTTTTTTTATCATAGGCGAGTTTGATTTTATTTTTCTCTCAGGACAGTTTGTGTGAGTTTTTTTAATATCTCAGTTCGTGACTTGGGATCATTGTTCGTGAATGTGTTTATAATTTCAGCCGTTTGATGCTGCAGAGAGATTTAGGGGAGAATTTTTGCATTTTTGAATGTATACATAATTATACTAAACGTTTTTTTTCTCTGGATATTTGTGTCCCGGAAATTGTTGGCCTTTTGCACAATTGTGTTTGTAGCAACTTTGCCAGAGATAGGAAACTTGGTTAAGTTTCTATTGGCCTATGGCGAGCTGGATATGGGGAAGTCTTTGCTTAGACACTTTGAATTTGGAGTTTTGTTGTGAGGATTTATGGCACACTGGTGATTTTTTCTAGAATTTCCTGGGCAATTTTATTTGCCGAGTTTTTGCCCTTTCTCAGCAGTTATGTTAAACAGAGAGTTTGTAGTTTTTGACTATAACATTGAGTTATTTTCCTGGAGAATTGGAGATATAATATTTTGGCCATTTGATATTTCTTATTTTTTTTGGAGATAGTCCACAGTTTAGGCCTATGGTGGTGAGAGCTATGTTTAGTTCAATTATTTTTGCAGCCATTTTTGTTGCAAAGAGAAACCTTTATGAGGAGATATGTGGCAATATTTTTGAGTGTATCAGCTAGATGCTTTGAGTGCATTTTTCGGGGGAGTTTCTTTTTTTTGATTACTCTGCTTGGAGATATAACATTTTTTATAGATTTGTTTTTATTCCACATGGGGTTATTGGTGAAATGGAGGGGATTACTTATATTACCTGGGTGGTATTATTAATATGGTGATATATGGGGATGGCATTAATCTTTGGGGGTGACTTTTTTTTGTGGTTATGAGTTTTTTTTTCTCCTGGGGTTTTACAAGGCAAAATGGAGGGGTTTCCATGGTTCTTTTGGGTGTGGTGACTCTTAAGAGGCAAGTGGCATTACGGCGTTGCAGTTTTATGAGTCCCTATGGAGATGTCGCATTATTTTATATTCACCAGTGGGTTAAATTTTTTTGGCGGCATATAATTGTGGAATTGCGGTTTACTGTAGTTTATATCCCGGATAGGTGATAATTTGTTTTTATAATTGGGCAGTATCATGAGAGAGTTATGTCTTTGAGACAATTTTTGGGCAATATTGGAGATAATTTTGTGAAATGTGCTTATGGGGTGTCAGTATGGAACTTTTTTTGAGAATCATGGGTTTTCTGAAGTTACAAGTCTGACTAGACATTTCTATACTGCAGTTCGAGCACCTGATGTGTTCACAGGTGGATTTTTTGCTGATAATGCCGTGATGAGTCCGGTTGCTGACTCTTTTCCTTCAGTGTTGGTTACTCAGAGTTTTGCACTATTCTGAGAGATGCTGATTTTGGCATTTCACGGAGATGTATCTACCTCAGGGGATTGTTTCCGGCCGTTTCCGATCAAAGAAAAAGTTGCGATGACAAATTCCGTTACGATACATATTGCATTCATGAGGGAGACGCCGAGTTATGTATATTATATATATTGTGTGATGGGGAAAGTTCACTTATTGTTGTCATTTTTTTCCTCTTTTTTTTTCCTACGAGAGATGTAAATGGGGTTAAGCTTTATGTAGCATATCCATTTTGGATGGGAGATGTAATTTGTCTAGGTTTGTGAATTACATAAATGGGTGTTTGACCTTGTATTTCATGGAGGTCAATTATATAAGCAGTAAAGGGTTTTTGCTGTTAGACAGTAAAGAGCTCTTACTGATTTTGTGGGTTGCTGAAATATCAGAGCTTGAGAGAACATTTTCAGTTATAACTTGGGGCTGGTTTTGTTACGTGTTTTTTTTTTTTTTTTGTGGCTGTTTTTCCTTTTTTTTTTTCTTGTGAAAATTTGTGAGATTGAAATGTGATGACAGAACACCGTGGAGTTTCTGTAAGTTTGGAGTGTGTGTGCTAACTTGGATGGGGTTGGTGAAGCCTTTTATATATATATATATATATATATATATATATATATATATATATATATATATATATATATATATATATATATATATATATATATATATATATATTATATATAGGATATAATTTTATTATTGGAGAATTAAGTTGGAGAATTTGATATTTTCTTTGCGGGGTTATGATAATGACTTATGATTTGTCGATCCTATGGAGTTCCTTCACGAGTTGTAGTTAGAAATTAGTTCAGTGGTCATATTAATGGGGCTAAATGGGAAGAAGTTCAGTTAATATTTTGGGGAGGAATTTTTGAGGTCATTATTTGACAGTAGTATGTCTGGGGTTAATTCTTCTTTAATTGACCGATGACATGACTGACATACTGAAGCACCATAAACATCGTTCCCCAACGCTAGCAAGACGCCCTTCAGCGATTGCAGAGATGTTGCTGATGTTTGGCCACATACGAGAATTTCTACGAGTTCACGGGGTTCTACAGCGCTTTTGGACTACGGGAGTCGCCAGTTGTCCTCCATGGGGAGACGTTTCGCCTTTCTACAGCGTTTCACGTGTCTGTACAGCTGCAGACCAATCACATACACAGGAGTGTGAGAAAGTTCGAGATGAAGAAATGTTTTTCTACAACAAATTGTTATTATAGCCCATATGGAAGCTGTTCGAGAAGGTGTATCATTGACGTTGTACTGCCAGAGAAGTGGAGTTATTTTTTATCATAGTGTTTAATGAGCCGGCTAATGTGTTCTTTTTATATGTATAAGCTGTTTTATGTGAGCTGTGGCTAGGCTGGTGCTAGCTATAATGGTGGCCGAGCAATCTGTAACATAAAGAGGGGGATTTGCTATGACATATTTTAAATAATATATGATGTGATATGCTATGACGTTTCTTAGAATAACGAGATAATTGACCTTCCCGTTATTACCTCAATTTTTTTAGTTGACCTAATTTTTTTATGCAGCACCAATGTAAAATCAATTGCCTTTTTTTATAAAATTCATTACAGTTTGTGGTGGGTACGTTATGAGAAAGGGCTAAAAAACAAATGGTAAATATACGGAAGAGTAGTAGGTTATCGCTAAGCAATGCCTGTCTGTTACTATTTGTTTTCTAATTACCAATAATAGCTAAATTGCTGTACCCCATTTTTACTTATACACTGTGAAAGTCATATAATTTGCATTTCATAAGATATATACTTCATTACTATTCACGTTAAGTATGACAGAGCACACCCCCAATTAAAAAAGTAAAAAAAAAAAAAAAAAAACTCGCGTGAGCAGCCAAGGAACGCTTAAGATTAAAAGGAAATATCAAAAGTTACTAGTTTTAAAGTTTTCCATGAAAAAGTGCTATAATTTTCTTTCGTTTCAAATGATATATAATTCATTACAGTATGTGTTGGGTATGACGGAGTCTTCAACTCCCCCACCCAGCCGGCCCCTCCCCAAAGAAAGAAAGAAAGAAAAAAAAAAAAAACTCAAGAGCAGCCAGGAAGAAATTGGGCACAATGAGAAATTCCACAGTCACTTAAATTTCAAAAATCTATTTCTACCCATACGGGGAAATTACAATAATCTCTTTCCTAATGATATATTTATAATTCACTACTATGTGAACAGCATGACACTGTCCCTATCTCAGCAAATAAAATTATTCGCTTGAGCTGTCAAGGCGACGTTACGCATATTGCAAAAGTGTCATATGTTAAGCTTTAAAGATAAAAAAATATGAAATAAAAACTAATAATTGGTAATGGTAATATTTTTGAGAATGCAAATGCATGATAACCTCTGTTCATAATCATAAAACCTCTTTTCCTAAAAAAAAACATTATACATAAAAGCACAAGAAAATAATGAAAACATACATAAATCACATGTCATGAAATAATGCAATTAATAAAAGAAATACAAAATATATAAATAAAAGTATATGCAATGTAATCTGATGTACTCACCAACCATACTGGTCTTCATGTCTTGTTCATACCTCCTCCTCCACTTCGAAGACTTTGCAGTTCGCGTCGTATGGAGGAGGAGGAGGAGGAGGAGGAGGAGGAGGAGGAGGAGGAGGTATTCCTTATACTCCTAAAGTTGCTTCGGCCCGGACAAGGGGGCTGCCGGAGGTTCCGTGGTGGTGAACGAATGCCAGCAAGTAATGTCACTTCGTATGGTAATCACGGAAGCATTGGCTTTTCATGCCCGGAGGCACTACATATCTAGCATGAAGCACAATGAATAAGGCGATGCCCTTACGAATACCCGACACAGCCCAGACTAGCCATCTCTTCCTTCTGCTTCTTGAAGTCTACGAGGCCACGGTGGCTCTGGTGCACCACCAGGAGAAAGACGAGATATGGGGTCAACGATCATCAACTTTCCTTCTGGAGTCTCGTCTTCAGGTACCGAAGGCGCAGAAGAGCAGCATCATCAGAAGCGATAGTAGCACGAAAAACAGATCCAGGGGCAGCAGGATCATCCGGAGCAGTTACAGTAGAATGCTCATTAGGGAGAATGGCTAGTTCACCAGCAGAAGGCCATTCATCTGGAGAGAATTCCATAAAAATTATGTAGGGACTGCATGTAAGAGGTTAAGCTTATAATGGAAGAGTTATATTGCTTAAATAGCAATTTAGTCGAAAGGAAAATCTATTTCTCTATTGGACCTCCTTCATTTACGATCCATGGAGACTGTGTTAGCTCAATGTAAACAATGGTTGCTATGGCAACAGCCACGTAGTCGAGATTTCGGTTAAATCGTTCTTTTAGGTCAGGTGTCGTTAATAACAACAACGATTTCTGACACAATGATACACATGCAACAAAGAGAAACATCTTTGACTACTTATCTACTCCTTTACCACGTCTTCTATCAGTTCATAAACGAAATATTATGATTTTTATGTTCATATTATATGTTAAAGGAAAGAAGGTGTTGTCAAAGATGTCGTCTCACCCTCAACAGCCAATGAGAGTTCAGGGATTTCCCGCCTTTTTCAGCTTTTGGAGCAGAAGCTTTCGAAGAGCTGTTGAAGAAGAAAAGCCTCATAAATTGTTAAATGATTTGGAGAATTTCAAGCAAGACACCAATAAATGGTTCTCCTTCAATAAAATGAGATGTTGAATATCCTCAGTTCAAACTAATTGGTAGTTAAACTACTGATTAATCTATCATTTAGTTTTCCAACTTGTCCAAGAAATAATAATTATAATTAAAGTAGGAAATGAATAATAGCTAAGCATTTATAATAAAAAAAAAAACATATAGCTGTGAATAAAGCATACTAAGCCTCACTGAGTTCTCATCAATGGGATGCCATTAATACCCTTTGAATAAAAAACTTCTAGTAAAGAACATTCAGAAAAGGGATATGTGTATGTATCAGAGAGAGAGAGAGAGAGAGAGAGAGAGAGAGAGAGAGAGAGAGAGAGAGAGAGAGAGTCTGCCTTTCCTGGCGCAATGAAACCTAAAATGATGGCCAAGTAGTCATGATATTTAATGAAATGTTTTTAAGCATAATTTCTTACCTTGCAGTTCAGTTACCGAGTTTCCAAAGACGCGCAGACTCTAACAGCCATTGAAACGAGTCTTCACTTTTTCAGGAATTCATCTCTATATAGAATAACGTCTCCTTTCAAAGCCACACTTCCTTTGGTACCGCGAAAACTTCCATTTCCCTTTGGAGTCTAAGAGCCTCCGAATCGTCACCACGAGTTGGACCGGAAGGGAGCAGCGCCATGGGCCAAAATCGACTCATTTCCGGCGATGTCTACGCGACCTCCTCGAGGTGTTCCTGGTGCTCCTGCCTCTCGTCACCAGGTCTTGCCGGAAATGAGCCTATCACCTGCCTGCCTGCTGCTGCTGCTGCCTCGTATTCCACGAGTCTTACGTAGCCAAAGGGATGGGGGGGGGGGGGGGGGGCGGCACGCTCTCGTCACCTGGAAGAAAAAGATTACGCATTTAGGGTGAAAACTGTACTGCATAATATTGCAAGTTGGAATACGTCGTCTGTCTGCAAGAAGGGAGCTATAGTAGATTCACATCAACCGTGCATTAGATGTCAAGGCCCTTCCCTTACGACATCCCTGATTGGCTGTTGATAAGCCAATCGCCGGGCTGGAAACTCTCAGTCTCTCTCGAGAGTTCACATAGGCAGGACGTATGTTCCACCTCTCCTAAGATTGAACATAGATCAAACCCATATGAACTCTCTCGAGAGACTGAGAGTTTCCAGCCCTGTGATTGGCTTATCAACAGCCAATCAGGAGCGTCTTAAGAGATAGGCCTAGACAGCAGATGCACGGTTGATGTGAATGAACTGTAGTTTATATGAGAAAACGTATTGAAAAAAAACTTTAAATGTTCTACAATACGTAAAGCTTTTAGTTTTGAGAAACTTTACGTTTTACCTTCTGCCGTCCGTTATATAGGTCGTTCTCTCCGAGTAGGTAACTTTTCAAGTTATTTGTTTTCTATTCAACTAAGAGTCAAAAAGTCTTGCACTATGTAAAGCTTTTACACACTATTTACTGTGCCTTCTACTTAGTTACATTGTATTTGGCCTTGTCAACAATGAAATACTTTCATATAAGTATTACCTTACAGTTACATTCGCAAATTATAATACTACATCATCACTTATTATATTTCATTTCCATTAAAAAAACATAAATATTATCAGAAATCATATTTTCATTTCCATTTATTTGTGTTATTGGAGCCATTATGCGAAATCGTCAAACTTTTCTGTGAGTACGTTATGCCCATTATTGCTAATTTGATCTGAAATAAATATAAAAAAAGCATTTAAAGAATATTATCGACTCAGAATTTTTCTATTTTTAAGAAAGGTGTAACTTTGACATGGAAATTTAAAGTTCTTTCGAAGCATAAATATCAACTTTAGTGTAAACCACAAAATTTCCCCTAAACTTTCATCATCTGAAACACCTCTCTCCAAAAACCTGTATCTGAACGCATCCATTTCCATAACTGATTAATTTAATCGAATATCATGGAGTGGTGTCAGCAAATCTCTCTATAATTGCATTACCTTTCATTTATCTTCAAGATACGATTGACGAATATCATAGTAGTATAAAAGACAATGAATTCTTGAAATAAAGTAGTTTGATTAAGAACATTCTGCATACTGCAGCTTCAGTGTCATCATCACACACACACACACACACACACACAGAGCTTTCGTTTCTTTATCCTTCGATTGTTTGCTGATTGATCAATCAATCAATCAATTATCAAAGGTAAATAAACGAAAGCTCTCTCTCTCTCTCTCTCTCTCTCTCTCTCTCTCTATATATATATATATATATATATATATATATATATATATATATATATATATATATATATATATATATATTATATATATCATATATATATATATATATATGCCAGTGTGTATTTATGCACAACTGATTAAAATAGTAACACCACATAAGACTGACAATAACTTTACAGTAAAACACATAATTGCATTCCTTCCGCTCTGTCTTCGACCACAACCAAATCCGGTGTCCACAGTTTACCAAATGGTTCTTAAAAAACCATAAGAAATGCTGTCGATTCAGGAGAAAGGATGAAGGAAGAATCTTTATTGGAGGAGGAGGAGGAGGAGGAGGAGGAGGAGGAGGATCGAATTCATTAATTCCTCCTTCCGGAAAAAAAATTCACTTTTGAATCTCTCCTCTATTATTCCACCTTTCGCATAACGAGAATTAAATGGTGTTTTAAATTCCCGGACCGTGAATAATACTGCTGAGATATGACTCGCTAGCTGTTGGGGGGTGGGGGTGGGGGGTCTGGGGTGGGGGTTGGGGGGAACTTGAAGGTTCGGGTTATAAGAATCTATTCTCAGCCATTTCGACCGGATACTCGCTTTGCTTCGGCAAAGGATGCTGAATACTGAGCACTGGAAATTTGGAAATTATTGTCGTGGCTTGGGAACCGTAGATGAGTTGTTTGAAGTTAGTCTTTGAAAAGGGACAGATTGGAATGAATTTGTTTTAAAGATTTTCAAGTAAATGGTGCATCCTTTATTCTTCATCAGATCTGAAAATGCAGAAATAATTCGTATTGGAGCAAAACAGACATTTAAAGGAATATATATATATATATATATATATATATATATATATATCTATACATACTATATATACACACAGAAAGGCCTGACATATTATATATATATATTATATATATATATATATATATATATATATTATCTTGCTCTGAAAGTATGCCTATATATGATATTTATGTGTATATATAATATATATATATATATATATTATATATATATATATTATATATACATATTATAGGATATCATATTTATACCTAAATATATATATATATACTACCTATATATATATATATATATATATATAATATATTTCATATATATATATATATATATAATAATATTAATATGTATATATAATATATATATATATATATAAAAATTTGAATATATATATTTAAAAATATATATATATATAAAATTTGTATATATATCTATATTTCTATATATATAAATTTGAATATATTATTTTTAAATATTATATATATAATAACAATTTGTATATATATATCTATATATATATATACATAGCTATATATATTAATATATATAATATATCTATATAGATATATATATAGATATATATCTATATATATAGTATATATATATATATATATATATGTATATGATATGAAATATTATATATATATATATATATATTTGAAAAGATGTATATATATCTATATATATATGTTTATATATTATATTATATACGATATATATATAATATATATATATATGTAAATATATATATATGTATCTATATATATATATATATATATAAGAAATATATATAAAAAAATTTGAAATATATATATATATATATATAAAAATTTATATATATATTTAAATATTATATAATTTGTGTGTATATATATATATATATATATATATATATATATAAAAGCACAAAAATTTCTGTACTTATAGTTTCTCGAGAAACAGAAAACGCAAAAGAGTACAGCAAAAGTTATCAACTACATCTGGAAGAAATAGAAAAACTGTCACTTGGATACATGATCGGTAATTGAATCCTAATTACCACTGACACGTCATATTTCATTTCATCCGCGAAAATGTCCTGCTCGCAAGTCGTTTCGCTTTGCAAATAATTGCTGATTTTATCTGGGAAACAATATATCAACCATTATTTTAAAATGACATCAATAAGAGTTGTCACCTTTTGCCTTTGCCACATTACTACGATTACGTCAAGTATCGGATAAATAACAGCAATGTTACTGGGAAATAACATAAGTTTTTGCCAAGAGTCTGACATTTCAATACAGACACTCCTCTACTTATGAACTTTCAACTTACGATCTTTCAGAGATACAAACAACGTTGATCGCTAATTAACACTTTATTTTACTGTATTATTATCATAATTTGCCTAATGCATTTAATGTATTAAATATCATTCATATTAACAAAATACCCTGCAAACTACATTACTATAGTAGATTCACATCACCCGTGCATCTGATGTCTAGGCCAGTCCCTTACGACGCTCCTGGGTGTTGATAAGCCATTCAGAGGGCTGGAAACTCAAGAGTTTCTCTGGACAGTTCAAATAGCCAGGATGTACGTTCCACATCTCCTGAAGGATACTTTTGAAAAACGTATCCCTCAGGAGAGGTGGAACATACATCCTGGCTATGTGAACTCCCCAGAGAGATAGTTTCCCGCCCTGTGATTGGCTTATCAACAGCCAATCAGGAGCGTCGAAAGGGACTGGCCTAGACATCAGATGCACGGGTGATGTGAATCCACTATAGTATTGTGCTAAGTATAAAGACAACATAAATAGTACAGGACTTACTGACTCTTATCTCAATCTTGAGCAGAGAAGCATTTGTACGAACTATTCAGTGTATATTTTTTAAGTATATTATAAATGAATACAATACAGCGAGCATATGAATATTTCCCATCATTTTTCCACAAAGGATATATTTAATATTTATGGAAAGAAGTAAAAAAATGGAGGAACTGTTTATTCAATTAAGTATTATGTGATTGAGTCATTATGAGTCATTAAGGAAATGAAGTGGCCCCGATGATTATCATAATGGAATTAAGAGCTGATGAATATTCATATGCAAATACGAGACGTTAATTCAAAAATAATATCAGTTCATGTATATATTTATGTATATGTATATATACACACCTATAATTACATAAATATACATATATAATGTTTAAACATATCTATTTATCTATGCATATATACGTACATATACATACACATCTCTCTCTCTCTCTCTCTCATCTCTCTCTCTCTCTCTCTCTCTCGTCAATTATATATATTATATATTACATTATATATATATATTATAAATATATTATATATTATATATATATTAATATTATATATATAATGTGTGTGTGCGTATGTGTATGTTTTAAGCACACGCACGTGTCGTATTCCCCGGCAAAGAAGCAAGCATATTTCCAGCTGATATGTAGCTGATGAGAAATAAATGAATTACTTTTAATGCAACCTTAACGAGCACGCAACCTCCCCAGTTATCTCATCAAAAAAACCCAATGAAGAAAAAATCAAATAAAAAAAAACCTAACTAAAACCATTAGCGCTTAATATAATTTCCCATCGCAAACTGAAAGACGCCATCTCTTTAAAATTCGTCAGAGTTAATGGAACGTAAGAAAATCATTACAGGGAGTTTGGTTCTACCAATAACCTCTCGCGCGAACCAGAAGGGGTCGGGGGAGGAAATCGTATTGAAAATAGCAAGGAACGTAAAATACAAAAAAAGGCAGAAAATCGTATTGCAACACAAAATTAATCGCTCGGCTGGAAAGCCATTTCGGGGGCGGAGGGGAAGTGTTTAATGGCATGGCACGAGGGATGAAAAGTAGCTGCAATAAAATTGTAAACAAGATTTGAATACTTATGTTGCATAGTATTGAATTAGGTTGCCTTACGTATATTTCTGGCTTTGCCAAAGAGTTATGGCCTTTTATGGAAAAAAGTTGAAATGGTAATGGCATCTTTTTTTCCCATATCTTTTGATTTTTATTTATATTTGAACATTTGCATACTTCCGTTGCATATTATTGAATAACTGTTGCCTTAGATATTTTCTAGATATGCAAAAGAGTGAAGGCCTCTAATGGCAAAAGTTGAAATGAGAATCGTATCATTTTTTCCATATCTGATGCTTTTTTTAATTTGCAAATTTGCATACTCACGTTGCATACTGTTGAATCGTGTTGTCTTAGGAATTTCTGTCCAGGGAAAAGACTGCTGGCCTCTATTGACATTTGACAGTACTTCTTTTTAATGTATATATAAAGGGAGACTCTGGCCAGTTGCTTTTCAGTTACTTAATGAAACTATTATTGTTATTGTTAATATAACAAACGCAAATTCAAACTGACATATCAAGACAACTATAGTAATTCATATCTCCCTCGCTCTCACATTTGTTTTACAGTAAATATATAAATAATTCTAAATATTAATTCATGCCTTCACAAAGCAACCTTTCGTCAAAGTCAAAGGCATTATTTATCGAGTTCAAACCGACATATCAGGACAATTAACAAAGTCATTCGTACCCCTCTCGGCCTCTTCCCTTTACCGAAAACGTCAAAATAATTCTAAATTACAAGTCCCGCCTTCACAAACCTGTCTTCTGTTTAGGTCAAAGGTATTTATCGAATTCACTGCCCAAGGGCTGTAAAAATGAAACATCGTCCGAATGTTAGCAAGATTCGCAGCAGTCTGAGAGGGTCAGGTTGAACCCAGCAGCCAGAGCCAGAAGTCTGTGACCTAAAAGGATTTGTTGAGGCGAGTTCTCTCTCTCTCTCTCTATCCATTTAAAACGAGAAACAGCGAGCAGTCAAAGTGCAGTTTCAAAGCATATCCGTCGAAAGTGGGGGGAACACAGATGGTTTTGAAGCTCTTGCTCTTGGGGTCAGTTTTACGGATCTGATCTCGTTTCATCGTTTTGGCAATAAATGACTGATATATATATATATATATATATATATATATATATATATATATATATATATATATATCCACAGGTGAAAAATAATAGACAGGGTGTAGGTCCTGACCGGTTTCGGCTTTATTTTCAAGCCATTGACAAAGGACTGATACATAGTATTACAAGTCACAAGTATATATACTACAGAGACAGTACTGACGAACATACACACAAACGTTTGAGACTGCAGATCCACCCACAGGCAGGTGTCAAGGTAGGAGTGGCTTTCAAAAATCATTTGGCTAAAATTTACAATAAATTCTCAAGGGATACTACCGATTAGGGTACCCACCGTACGAGACAAGTCCACACCTGACAGGTGTCAGGGAGGCGGGGTTGGACATCTCATTACCACTACTGCCCCCTTACTGTGTTTACAAATATAATAATCCTATTTCCATACATTTCTACTGCCTACCTTAAAATTTAAACAGTTTACAAATTTCTTTTGATATTAAAGGATCAAGTTTATACATTCCTTGACTGATGCTCATATTATCATTGTAACTTTCTTTTATAAAACTAGATTCAATGATATTCCTTTCCATTGCATTACCTAAATGTTCTCTAAATATTCGCTTCTTTGATTGCATTTCTGCCTCTGAAAACTCAGATTTCCCCTCTACAATAGCATCTGAACCACTGTCATTACTCCAAACTTGGAGATCTACCACATATGTATTCTTCTGGTATTTCCTAACAGTATCATTATAGTTCAGTAATTTTATCCATGTAACATCAGTGTTTGATATACTGTTCACTGATGCCGTGCTAATAATCCCTCTGAGTTTCTCATTACCCTCAATTACGCACACATCAATATCACCAGTATGGGTTTTGGTATCACCACCCCGCATATCCCCAGTATCATCACCATTAGCACAGCCAAACGTACCCCCTTTTTCAATAACCTCCATATCCTCAGTTTCAATTACGGCCTCATAAGGGAGAAAAACACCAGGTATTCCAACCGTTATACCACTAACACCCGCATGGACCGAAATCTTGTGGATCCTACATGCAGGATGGCCCAGCAAAAGTCTGTTGCCCAACACAACCCAGGGTGTTTAATCTATGAGCTTGCACATCACACACCGTCTCCGTTGAGGGTTTCAAAGGGTAATGGGAGAACATGGATTGATACAAATTATGACCCATTAGGTTGATACTCGCACCGGTATCAATGACGACCGGGATATCAACATCCTCCACCGCTCCATAAATTATCAGCCTGGGCTCTGGGGCATCCCCCACGAGACCACAATGGCACGTACAAATCATCCGTACCCTTTTTGTTGATCGGCTTTCCAAAAATTTCGCCGATCCTTTCGCCTTCTTAAGTGACCTGCCTGGGAAGTTCTCGTATTATAACTCCCCGACCTTTGAGGTGTAGGTCTTGCATCTTTCCATATCTGAGACGGACAAGATTGCCAATAGTGATCTACACTCTTACACATTCCACAATATTTGACTCTACATACTTTGTTTGTGTGCCCTAGTTTATAACAATTGTAGCAACGCAACTGCTGTTGCCTTTGATCGATCGATCTTCTATTATATTCTACTTTTGCACACAAACGGGGAGAAGGGAATTCTGTGTCTCTTCGCACTATATTTCTCGGACCGGTCCTGTTAAAAAATGTACTATATATCTACAGTGGGACATTTGGACATATGTTTCTGAATTTGGGGATAAGTTAATACTTTGTCTGATGTAGGTTCAATCTTTTCATCAAAACTGTCCACTATTGTGTCCGGTACGTCGTGCAATAGCATCACAAAGTGGATCAGTTTATGTAAATTGTCTAGTGAGACATTACCCCCATTAACTCACTTAGAGGTTTTCAGTTTCTCTATCCATTCTCCTGCTAAGTCAAAAAGCTTTGAGCTATGTTCAATAAGGCTAGTTTTGCCTTTTCGGATTTTATATAGCCCTCTTAAATCTCTCACCATATCCCTGTGTTCCTTTGAGCCATAAGCTGCTCTGAAAAATACCTGTAAATCGGTCCATGACTGGCATTTTGCATATTGAAAGCTCCGACAACGGAAGGAAAGATCACCTTTATTGAAATCTAACAAGGCTTTTGCCTCCTTGAACACCTTTATATCATCAGTAATCCCTTTGGCGCTTAAATAGTTATTCATCCCTTCAATAAAAATTTGCACCAGTTGTGAAAGAACTGCGTCCACAACCCCACGGAATGAGCTCAAACACCCATTAACATTTGTAATCCGGTGAACCAGAGTCTGCTTACCACTTGCGTCAGCCATTTTTCTATCTTTATGAAAACCCTTATACCTCACGATCTTCCCCAACCCCAGTAACATTAATATATTTATGCACACACAAATCCCAATCCAGAAAAATTAATAATAATCATCCACCAATAAAAGATAAAATAAACATGCACAGCACCCAACAAACCGCCATATGAACAGCTGTTATATGGAATACAAGGTCACACCGGGGGAAAAAAAACAGGAAGACAAGAAAAAAAAAAAAAAAAAGGGTTCCAGAGAAAACTGCATCCGGTCACATGCCCCTCTCTCTCTCTCTCTCTCTCTCTCTCTCTCTCTCTCTCTCTCTCTCTCTCTCTCTCTCTCTCCAAGAGCATAACCCCCAAAAGCACTTTTTCCTGTATTTTTTTTACCACAAACCCACTAATGTCCACCGAATCTCGAGGGACATCAGAATAAAACACACTTTTGAGTTAATTAACACCAATAAAAAGAAAGGAAAGAAAATATAAAATTATACACTTACGTCTCCATAGCCCCGTAGCCAGAACCTATTTACCCACTGCAAATGCGCATAATCCAATCACGATACGCTGTAAACACTTTAATATGCCATAAATACACTTCACCCCCCCCCCCCCCTGAAACACGACTTCACACTAAACTATTAGCAGAATGACTGGCTGGCTGTGCCTGCACACACATATACACAAAGAACCACACCCCGAGTATCTACAGCCAAGTAAGCAACAATGCGAGTTGCCTGACCCATAATTACATACACCCTCCCAAAAATATGCCTAATCTATCTATAGTCTCTTCGGAAGTGTTACCTACGGACTATGAAACCTTTTACCTGCTGCCACCAAATCTCTTAAACGAGTTTTTAGGACTAAATGACACTTGTTTAAACAAAGCTAAACGAACAGGCAACTGCACCTACCTCGTTCGTCGCAGGTCATTCTGGGCGTTAGCTAAAAATGCAAACTGGGCTAGTGAATCCCCGTAGGTACAAAAATATGCTTTTTATTTCCCATATTAGCTAACATTAAAATGTAACACAAGGAATACATTGAAATGGAATTAAATTAATAAAGAGTGTCCTCTCTTCTTCTCATCACCTATCATTAAGCCCATATATCATATGCTACGAACACACATGCAGACAAGCCCTGCGGGCGCCTAGCAACTGTGGGTGCCGCATGTCCCAAGCGTGTGATTTCCGAGGTGGCGCCGACCTCAGATTGCATTGGTCATCATTCCTGGCTGTTTTTCATTTCAGCATTCTTCGGGGACCCTAGCTCTTGTCACTTAGCGGCCTGTCTCTAACCGGAAAAAACTGAGATTAACAATTGCATTACCGCACCCTTTTTAAGAGATATATATATATATATATATATATATATATATATATATATATACATACATACATACATACATTACTACATACATACATATATATATGTATATATATATATATATATTATATATATATATATACTATATATATATATATATATATATATATATATTTGATGGAATTCTGTTATAACAGAACATTTTTACCAGTCATGTATGTATATATATATATATATATATATATATATATATATATATATATATTATTATGTATATATATATATATATATATATATATGTATGTATGTATGTGTATATGAATATATATATAAATATATATACATATATATAAATATATATATATATATATATATATATATATATATATATCTATACATACATACATACATACATGACTGGTAAAAATGTTCTGTTATAACAGAATTGTATGTATAATATATATATATATATATATATATATATATATATTCATATACACATACATACATACATACATATATATATATATATATATATATATATATATATATATATATATACATGACTGGTAAAAATGTTCTGTTACAACAGAATTCCATCAAATAAAAGCAGCTCATAAAAACACCAAATTATCGAAGTCAGAGACAACACGGTTCGTGACCTGAAATATATAGTATATACTTTCTATATCTTGGTGTTTTTATGGGCTTATTTTATTATATATATATATATATAGATATATATATATATATATATATATATATATATATATATATGTTTAGTGCGCTGAAGTCTAAGTGAAAGCATCGATGCTGAAAATTTTATTTGTCTAAATACCTCTTCCCTTCCCTTGCTACCCCTACTCCCCAAAACATAAATAAATAAATAAATAAATAAATAAATAAATAAATAAATAAATAAATAAATAAATAAATAAATAAACAAATAAAGTGAAAATGAGAGACTGATTTACTTCAGAACATATGGCAAAGCACTTATGATAAGAAAAAAAAAACCACAAGAAAGATCTATGCACGTCCTGGAGATGTCGTTTCATCATGCCCATAATAAATTTTTCTTCTGAAGATTCTGTCTCCCACCCAGCCCTACATGAAATTTAAATTAGGATGGTACTTTTGAAGTGTACGCCTTAGGCCTACAGAGAGAGATTCCCGTCTCTTTGCTGAGTGAATCCATTTCAGCTTCCGGTTTAGAAAAGTAAGAAAAATATCTCTGACGTGCGTGAAAAAAAACCATCGTTTGTGTAATGTCGATCTTTCTCCATTCTCACAGCCTGACTTAAGCTCGTGTATGATAATGGTTTGACGTTAGTACACAAACGGACAAGATATTCCTAAAATTGTGATATCCTCACAGTTGTTGGAGATAGTGAACAGTAAAACGAATAGATTACGAAGTATTTGTAATTAAAAATAAGTAAAAAGCAAGGAAAAATAAGCAAAATAAAAATTATTTTCTAAAGGACTTTTTCCATTTTCGGTAAAAATGTATGCATGATATTAGAGAACTATTTTAGACACCTATAAAGAGATTGAATAGATACGAAGTATGAAGTATTTGAAATTAGAATACAAATAACAACATGGAAAAAATAAAAATTCTTTTCTAAAAGACCTTTCCATTTTTGGGCAAAAAATGTGCGTATGGTATTAGAGAACTACTTTAGACACCTATGAAGAGATTTGATGCAATGCAATTTAATATAACGTTGTCTAAGGATACTGACGAAAGTAATACATTCAGAAGATGGGTAGTAAAAATATATACTGCAAGGGACATTTGCCACAGTATTGCATCAATGCAGCTGAAAAGACTGTCTACAAATCGTCAACCTTCTTCATAAAGAAAACATGAAATATGTCAAGCCAATAAAATTAAAACTTACATCCATAATACGTATAGGGCTTTATAACATCCACGCAAGGTTATAAATTTCTTCAGTGTTTCGTCTCTACGCATTTCTGACAGATAAACAGGCACTGGGATACATGACAGATCTTCTGCCGAGTTCCGCAGCAAGACCAATAAACGTAAAGATGTAGATGGAGATGAATCCCGGGAGTGCCGTTACAAAGCGATGAAAGTCGAGTCTTGCGAAAGTTTGTGCAGCATCCGGTAACGAGAACGAATGGAATGCGATCCATTTCATCTGATGGATCTGCTTCCGAGACAGTTTGTACTCAACAGGAAGCGTTTTGCCTCGCCAATTTTAGTCTGCTCTTTCGTTCTTTCTTTAATTTATCATCATTATTTATTTATGTTTTGTGTATAACAGTCCTCCTATTCATTAGGAGTTCATCACACTCTTCTACACGAGTCCTGGAGCTACTTCGGCATCTAGTTTTCCCAGTTTCCTTTCCAGGGGTCTTGGGGTCGTGCCTAGTGTTCCTATGATTATGGGTATTACAATTTCCACTGGCATATCCCATATCCTTCTTATTTCTATTTTCAGGTCCTGATACTTATCAATTTTCTCACTTTCTCGTCTACTCTGGTGTCCCATGGTATTGCGACATCTGTGAGTGATACTTTCTTCTTGATGATGATGATGATGATGATGATGAGATGATGATGATTATTATCATTATTATTATTTCAGCAGATGAAAACTATTCACCTGGAACAACCACACCAAAGGGGCCACTGACTTGAAATTCAAGCTTCCAAAGAATGTTGGTTTCAACCTCCCACAGCTAAAGAACCACCACCCCTCCCCCCGCTCCACCCCCCGCCCACCACTGCAGCAGTAACTGATCACGATACAGAGCCAGTGATTCTTCATTGTTCTGGATGACACGCGAAGCAGCGACATCTAAGTGGCATACCACGACACTAACCACTATAATAGCGGACCAGCTAAATCTTCAGCTGAAAACCCTTATGGACTACTACAAGCCAAGGTGGTTCTCAAGGGAAAGCGGATAAACCAATAAATATGATGGAGAAAAATAAAACCGAGACACCTGAAATTCAGGAGAGGTTAGCAGCAGACAGTAGGAGTGAATTTGCTCCTCGTGTCAATATGCGGAGAACAAATGATTCCAAAACTGCTCCAGGAAAACTTTTAGTTGTAGCCAAGATGAAAGTCCCATCAAACTTTAAGTAGTATTAGACCTGATGCTGGAAAACGACACATTGATACTTAAAACATCACTTGCAAGAGTATTTTGCACTTATCCACGGCCTCCCTGCTTGATAAATAATAAGATTACTAACTTTAATGCTACACATACTGCTATTAATGCTGTTGTTTGTTTGTATGTTGTTTTTACATTGCATGGAACCAGTGGTTATTCAGCAACGGGACCAACGGCTTTACGAGACTTCCGATCCACGTCGAGAGTGAACTTCTATCACCAGAAATACGCATCTCTGACCCCTCATTAGAATGCCCGAGAATCAAACTCACGGCCACCAAGGTGGCAGGCCAAGACCATACCGATCACGCCACTGAGGCTCTGCTACTATTGCTGTTGATCCAGTTGCTACTGCTACTTTTGAATGATCAGAGACCAAGGTCATTTCCATTTTTGAATAAATGAAAGTGATATAATCCAACCTTATCTTCTGTTACGGTGCGCAGATTGATTCTGATTTACATCATATATTTTAATGAAAGCCAAATACTCATCAATTCTATAGCCGGTCATATTGCTTCGAATTTATAATGGTACATTTCAAAAGATTCAGAACTAATTGGAGCCATAATGAGAGGGAACTATTATTTTTCGATGTTAAAGACTTCTTCTTCTTCTTCTTCTTCTAACACACCTTTTTGCTGGTCAACGATGCACCATCCCCTCGTACGATAGTAGATTCACATCAACCGTGCATCTGATGTCTAGGTCCATCCCTTACGACGCTCCTGATTGGCTGTTGATAAGCCAATTACAGGGCTGGAAACTCTCAGTCTCTCGAGAGAGTTCACATAGGCAGGATGTATGTTCCACCTCTCCTGAGGGAATACGTCATGCAAACATATCCCTCAGGA
>NC_087219.1:31583928-31603928 GCF_015104395.2 Macrobrachium nipponense
AGCAGAGGTTAATAGGAGAGGGATCTTCCAGGGCCAGTCACTGTCCCCACTACTCTTCGTAGTAGCCATGATTCCCATGACAAAAGTACTACAGAAGATGGATGCCGGATACCAACTCAAGAAAAGAGGCAACAGAATCAACCATCTGATGTTCATGGACGACATCAAGCTGTATGGTAAGAGCATCAAGGAAATAGATACCCTAATCCAGACTGTAAGGATTGTATCTGGGGACATCAGGATGGAGTTTGGAATAGAAAAATGTGCCTTAGTCAACATACAAAAAGGCAAAGTAACGAGAACTGAAGGGATAAAGCTACCAGATGGGAGCAACATCAAACACATAGATGAGATACGATACAAATACCTGGGAATAATGGAAGGAGGGAATATAAAACACCAAGAGATTAAGGACACGATCAGGAAAGAATATATGCAGACTCAAGGCGAATACTCAAGTCTAAACTCAATGGAGGAAATATGATAAAAGCCATAAACACATGGGCAGTGCCAGTAATCAGATACAGCGCAGGAATAGTGGAATGGACGAAGGCAGAACTCCGCAGCATCGATCAGAAAACCAGGAAACATATGACAATACACAAAGCACTACACCCAAGAGCAAATACGAACACACTATACATAACACGAAAGGAAGGAGGGAGAGGACTGCGTCAACATCGAGAACAGAGCACTGGGGCAATATCTGAAAACCAGTGAAGACGAGTGGCTAAAGAGTGCATGGGAAGAAGGACTAATAAAAGTAGACGAAGACCCAGAAATATACAGAGACAGGAGAATGACAGACAGAACAGAGGAATGGCACAACAAACCAATGCACGGACAATACATGAGACAGACTAAAGAACTAGTCAGCGATGACACATGGCAATGGCTACAGAGGGGAGAGCTAAAGAAGGAAACTGAAGGAATGATAACAGTGGCACAAGATCAGGCCCTAAGAACCAGATATGTTCAAAGAACGATAGTCGGAAATAACATCTCTCCCATATGTAGGAAGTGCAATACGAAAAATGAAACCATAAACCACATAGCAAGCGAATGCACGGCACTTGCACAGAACCAGTACAAAAGAGGCATGATTCAGTGGCAAAAGCCCTCCACTGGAGCCTGTGAAAGAAACATCAGCTACCTTGCAGTAATAAGTGGTATGAGCACCAACCTGAGGGAGTGATAGAAAACGATCAGGCAAACATCCTCTGGGACTATGGTATCAGAACAGTTAGGGTGATACGTGCAAATAGACCAGACGTGACGTTGATTGACAAAGTCAACAAGAAAGTATCACTCATTGATGTCGCAATACCATGGGACACCAGAGTTGAAGAGAAAGAGAGGGAAAAAATGGATAAGTATCAAGATCTGAAAATAGAAATAAGAAGGATATGGGATATGCCAAATCGTACCCATAATCATAGGAGCACTAGGCACGATCCCAAGATCCCTGAAAAGGAATCTAGAAAAACTAGAGGCTGAAGTAGCTCCAGGACTCATGCAGAAGAGTGTGATCCTAGAAACGGCGCACATAGTAAGAAAAGTGATGGACTCCTAAGGAGGCAGGATGCAACCCGGAACCCCACACTATAAATACCACCCAGTCGAATTGGAGGACTGTCATAGGGCCACAAAAAAAAAATAATAATAATTACTTGCTTTTTAAGACTGTTTCACCTGTTAAACAGAGTTCATTAAAATATTACGCAAGGAATATTAATTAAAAGCCTAAAGTAATGTTAAAAAGGACGAAAGAGTGAAAAAATAGTCAAAACGTCAATTCAGTTCATTAGAACCGTTTCGTTAAGGAGAAGATTCTCACTTCAAACTATTAGGACCAATTAAGACATTTAATTATCTACTGACATGAAAGAAGTAAAAAAAATAATTTAATTATAGGTGTGATTTACGACAGAAGAGTCTTATATTAAATAAAGGGCAGTTATCCTCACTAATTATAGAGAGAGAGAGAGAGAGAGAGAGAGAGAGAGAGAGAGAGAGAGAGAGAGAGAAGAAGCTCTGATTAGCTAGGAAATGTTCGTGCCGAAAGTGATTACAAGATTATAAAAGCTTAGGTTGATGAGAGACATAATCAGGTCTCGAAATGAGTTCCCTCATCGGGTAATTGATTAAGCGACCCTGAATCACCTTTTTTTTATAATTAAAAAAAAGGAAAAGTTAATGATCATACCGTTTAAAGTTATGTTCTTTTTTTTTAGATGAGATCTTGTATTACGTATTTCTAATGCTTTACCATAATGAATTTTCTTATTTCAGGTTGATGAACGTATAGAGAGAGAGAGAGACAAGAGAGAGAGAGAGAGAGAGAGAGAGAGAGGGGGGGGGGGGGGGATACGATGCTGATTCTCTATATTTCAGATTTAAGAATAATATTCACTAACTTTACAATATATATATATATATATATATATATATATATATATATATATATATATATATAAGTTATATATATACATATACATATATATATATATATTATATATATATATATATATATGTATGTATGTATGTATGTATGTATGTAGTGTGTGTGTGTGTGTGTATGCGTGTCCGCAGGCACAGAGACAAGAAGATCAGAAAGCCCCCTGATGCAACCTGGTCTTCTCCTTGAAAGTATATTTTCGCCATAATGAGGAAATATCCTCCTTCCACGGCCGACCACCACCATGCAATTTATTAAACGTAAGACTCTTAGGAGAAGCCACATTAATAACCGCTGAGCATAATTATCTTCATTATGCACAGAATGTTGAAATATTCTGAGCATAATAATGACGGGGCAGTGAATGATGTCATTTCTCCTTAATGAACTGGATACAGGATCTTGTGGTTCGGCCACACTACAATATTATTATTATTATTATTTTTATTTTATTTTTTTTTTTTTGTGGCCTTATCACAGTCCTCCAATTCGACTGGGTGGTATTTATAGTTTGGGGTTCCGGGTTGCATCCTGCCTCCTTAGGAGTCCATCACTTTTCTTACTATGTGCGCCGTTTCTAGGATCACACTCTTCTGCATGAGTCCTGGAGTTACTTCAGCCTCTAGTTTTTCTAGATTCCTTTTCAGGGATCTTGGGATCGTGCCTAGTGCTCCTATGATTATGGGTACGATTTCCACTGGCATATCCCATATCCTTCTTATTTCTATTTTCAGATCTTGATACTTATCCATTTTTTTCCTCTCCCTCTCTTTCTCTTTAACTTTGGTGTCCCATGGTATTGCGACATCAATGAGTGATACTTTCTTCTTGACTTTGTCAATCAACGTCACGTCTGGTCTATTTGCACGTATCACCCTATCTGTTCTGATACCATAGTCCCAGAGGATCTTTGCGTGATCGTTTTCTATCACTCCCTCAGGTTGGTGCTCGTACCACTTATTACTGCAAGGTAGCTGATGTTTCTTGCACAGGCTTTTGCCACTGAATCATGCCTCTTTTTTGTATTGGTTCTGTGCAAGTGCCGGGCATTCGCTTGCTATGTGGTTTATGGTTTCATTTTTCGTGTTGCACTTCCTACATATGGGAGAGATGTTATTTCCGTTTATCGTTCTTTGAACATATCTGGTTTTTAGGGCCTGATCTTGTGCCGCTGTTATCATTCCTTCAGTTTCCTTCTTTAGCTCTCCCCTCTGTAACCATTGCCACGTGTCATCGCTGGCTAGTTCTTTAGTCTGTCTCATGTATTGTCCGTGCATTGGTTCGTCTACTTTTATTAGTCCTTCTTCCGATGCACTCTTTAGCCACTCGTCTTCACTGGTTTTCAGATATTGCCCCAGTGCTCTGTTCTCGATGTTGACGCAGTCCTCTATACTTAGTAGTCCTCTCCCTCCTTCCTTTCGTGATTTGTATAGTGTGTCCGTATTTGCTCTTGGGTGTAGTGCTTTGTGTATTGTCATATGTTTCCTGGTTTTCTGATCTATGCTGCGGAGTTCTGCCTTCGTCCATTCCACTATTCCTGCGCTGTATCTGATTACTGGCAATGCCCATGTGTTTATGGCTTTTATCATATTTCCGGCGTTGAGTTTTGACTTGAGTATCGCCTTGAGTCTCTGCATATATTATTATTATTATCATTATTATTATTATTTATCACAGTCCTCCAATTCGATTGGGTGGTATTTATAGTGTGGGGTTCCGGGTTGCATCCTGCCTCCTTAGGAGTCCATCACTCTTCTTACTGTGTGCGCCGTTTCTAGGATCACACTATTCTGCATGAGTCCTGGAGCTACTTCAGCCTCTAGTTTTTCCAGATTCCTTTTTATAGTGTTCCTATGATTATGGGTACAATTTCCAATGGCATATCCCATATCCTTCTTATTTCTATTTTCAGATCTTGATACTTATCCATTATTTCCCTCTCTTTCTCTTCAACTCTGGTGTCCCATGGTATTGCGACATCAATGAGTGATACTTTCTTCTTGATTTTGTCAATCAACGTCACGTCTGGTCTGGTTTGCAAGTATAACCCTATCCGTTCTTATACACATAGATCCCAGAGGGATCTTTGCCTGATCGTTTTCTATCACTCCCTCAGGTTGGTGCTCTTACCACTTATTACAGCAAGGTAGCTGATGTTTCTTGCACAGGCTCCAGTGGAGGGCTTTTGCTACTGAATCATGCCTCTTTTTGTACTGGTTCTGTGCAAGTGCCGGGCATTTGCTTGCTATGTGGTTTATGGTTTCATTTTTCGTATTACACTTCCTACATATGGGAGAGATGTTATTTCCATCTATCGTTCTTTGGATATATCTGGTTTTTAGGGCCTGATCTTGTGCCGCGGTTATCATTCCTTCAGTTTCCTTCTTGAGCTCTCCCCTCTGTAACCATTGCCATGTGTCATCGCTGGCTAGTTCATTAGTCTGTCTCATGTATTGTCCGTGCATTGGTTTGTTGTGCCATTCCTCTGTTCTGTTTGTCATTCTCCTGTCTCTGTATATTTCTGGATCTTCGTCTACTTTTATCAGTCCTTCTTTCCTTTGCAAAAAAAAACACTCTTGAGCAACTCGTCTTCACTGGTTTTTTTCAGATATTATTATTATTATATTATTATTATTTATATTATTATTATTATTATTATTATTATTATTATTATTATTTAGATGTACCAAATTCATACTGAACAAGACCACCACAAGGGCCATTGACTTCAAATTCAAGCCACCAAAGAATATGGCCTTCATTTGACAGAAGTAACAGAAGGTATTAGGAAACACAGAAAGAAGAAGAGATTAGTTATCTTATAAAAAAAATAAGTTACCAAATTTATTACGGTAAGTAAATCAATGGAATGGAAGGAGACTTATTTTAGGGAAGCATTGGACTGCATCTTCGTTTTGAAACTTTCAGGTTCCAGTTATAATATAATTAATTCTGACTTGCGCAAAAACAAGCATATTTCCACTGAAGTTTTGCATTCACTTTTTTTTCGTTTACAAAACAGGATTATGAATTTTCTTCAGGTCGACAATCACGAATACGATTGTAAAATTACAATATATGTAATTTGATTGAAAAACAGTAATGGAAAAAAAATTCCAGGACTCCAAGGTTATAGTCCTCAAATATTCAGTCTGAAAAATGGTTAATGACGTCGAACTGAGTTAAAGGCGAATTGTATAGATAGATAGATTTTGGAACCAGTTAATATCAAAACTGAAAGCAAATTGTTTAATTTAAATAATTTTTCCACCTTTACACTGAATCAAAAAAACAGCGAAATAATAACTAAATTATATAATAAAAAATCAGGGGTTCAATAACATTAAAAATAAAAATAATAAAATACTAATGTTAAAAATAAAATAAAACAAAATAAATAGAAGCAATAAAAGTAAAAACAAAAATGAAAAATTACAAATGCAAAATTAATATAAAAATTATAAAAATAAAAATAATAACAATAACAATTTGAAAAATAAATAAAGTTTCTTATGCATGTTTGCTACTTTGTGTAAATTATTTTTCAGTTCATAACTAAAAACATTTTTATACCTCCATTGTAAATATAGCCAATAACAGATGCACATGTAAATGTCTTATGCATGTTCCCTACCTTCACTGCAAATTATTTTTTCTCCATAATTAAAAACATTTTTTACACCCCCGCTGCAAATGAAGACAGTAACAGATGCATGAAAATGTCTTAACCATGTACCCTACTTTCACTGTGAATAATTTTTTCCTCAGTAATTAAAAACATTTTTATACCTCCACTGCAAATATAGCCAATAAGAGATGCACATGAAAATGTCTTAGGCATGTTCCCTACTTTCACTGTAAATTATTTTTCCTCAATAATCAAAAACATTTTTAAACCTCCATTGCAAATCAAGCCAATAACAGATGCACAAGAAAATGTCTTATGCATGTTCCCTACTTTCACTGTAAATTATTTTTTCCTCCATAATTAAAAACATTTTTTATACCCCCACTGCACACAAAGCACTATGGAAGCGAACTCCGATAAACCGAATAAAAATGTTGTTCCAAACGAGGGACCTGTTGCTCCGGGAGAATTATTCCCGAAATTTCACAAGTTTTGACGCCATTATCTCTGATAAATTTCGGCTCTATTAAGCCCAGAGATTACACATTTGGCCCAGAGCCCGATGCAGGATTTGCCAACCGCCAGTAAAAATAACCTCATAAAAATATTTTTAAAAATTACTGAGAGGAGATTTTAAGCTGAAAATGCCAAAAGGAAGGAATAGCTCTCTCTCTCTCTTCTCTCTCCTCTCTCTCTATATATATATATATATATATATATATATATATATATATATATATATATATATATACAAATATATATATAGATATATATATATATATATATATACATATATTATATATATATATATACATATATATATATCTGTGTGTTTTTGTATATATATTTGGAGATTCATCTGAACGCACCACAAAACGTAAACTTTACTTTTTAAGTGACGTCTAGTGTAACATATAGTACATGAACTCGGAAGTTGATTATTATTATTATTATTATTATTATTATTATTATTTTTTTTTTTTTTTTTTTTTTTTTTTTTTTTTTTTTTTTTTTTTTTTTTTTTTTTTTTTGCTCTATCACAGTCCTCCAATTCGACCTGGGTGGTATTTATAGTGTGGGGTTCCGGGTTGCATCCTGCCTCCTTAGGAGTCCATCACTTTTCTTACTATGTGTGCCGTTTCTAGGATCACACTCTTCTGCATGAGGCCCGGAGCTACTTCAGCCTCTAGTTTTTCCAGATTCCTTTTCAGGGATCTTGGGATCGTGCCTAGTGCTCCTATGATTATGGGTACGATTTCCACTGGCATATCCCATATCCTTCTTATTTCTATTTTCTCTTTAATACTTATTCATTTTTTTCCCTCTCTTTCTCTTCAACTCTGGTGTCCCATGGTATTGCGACATCAATGAGTGATACTTTCTTCTTGACTTTGTCAATCAACGTCACGTCTGGTCTGTTTGCACGGTATCACCCTATCCGTTCTGATACCATATGTCCCAGAGGATCTTTGCCTGATCGTTTTCTATCACTCCTTCAGGTTGGTGCTCGTACCACTTATTACTGCAAGGTAGCTGGTGTTTCTTGACAGGCTCCAGTGGAGGGCTTTTGCCACTGAATCATGCCTCTTTTTGTACTGGTTCTGTGCAAGTGCCGGGCATTCACTTGCTATGTGGTTTATGGTTTCATTTTTCGTATTGCACTTCCTAACTATGGGAGAGATGTTATTTCCGTCTATCATACTTTGAACATATCTGGTTCTTAGGGCCTGGTCTTGTGCCGCTGTTATCATTCCTTCAGTTTCCTTCTTTAGCTCTCCCCTCTGTAGCCATTGCCAATTGTCATCGCTGGCTAGTTCTTTAGTCTGTCTCATGTATTGTCCGTGCATTGGTTTGTTGTGCCAGTCCTCTGTTCTTTCTGTCTTTCTCCTGTCTCTGTATATTTCTGGGTCTTCGTCTACTTTTATTATCCTTCTTCCCATGCACTCTTTAGCCACTCGTCTTCATGCTGGTTTTCAAGATATTGCCCCCAGCGCTCTGTTTTCGATGTTGACGCAGTCCTCTATACTAGTAGTCCTCTCCCTCCTTCCTTTCGTGTTATGTATAGTCTGTCCGTATTTGCTCTTGGGTGTAGTGCTTTGTGTATTGTCATTTGTTTTCCTGGTTTTCTGATCTATGCTGCGGAGTTCTGCCTTCGTCCATTCCACTATTCCTGCGCTGTATCGATTACTGGCACTGCCCATTGTGTTTTATGGCTTTTATCATATTTCCGGCGTTGAGTTTTGACTTGAGTATCGCCTTGAGTCTCTGCATATATTCTTTCCTGATCGTGTCCTTCATCTCTTGGTGTTTTATATCTCCTCCTTCTATTATTCCCAGGTATTTGTATCCTGTCTCATCTATGTGTTTGATGTTGCTCCCATCTGGTAGCTTTATCCCTTCAGTTCTCGTTTACTTTGCCTTTTTGTATGTTGACTAAGGCGCATTTTTCTATTCCAAACTCCATCCTGATGTCCCCAGATACAATCCTTACAGTCTGGATTAGGGTATCTATTTCCTTGATGCTCTTACCATACAGCTTGATGTCGTCCATGAACATCAGATGGTTGATTTTGTTGCCTCTTTTCTTGAGTTGGTACCCGGCATCCATCTTCTGTAGTACTTTTGTCATGGGAATCATGGCTACTACGAAGAGTAGTGGGGACAGTAAGTCGCCCTGGAAGATCCCTCTCCTATATTAACCTCTGCTAGTCTTATTCCTGAGCTTGTACGTATTGTATTCCAGTTGCGCATTGTATTTTGAGAAGCTGATGGTATTTTCCTCTGCCCCATATATTTTCAGGCATTCTATTAGCCATGTGTGTGGTATCATGTCGAAGGCTTTCTTATAGTCTATCCATGCATGCTTAGGTTGGTTTTTCCTTCTTCTACTGTTCTTCATTACCATTTTGTCTATCAGGAGCTGGTCTTTTGTGCCCCTACACTTCCTTCTGCAGCCTTTCTGTTGGTGGGGGATGGTGTTTGTCTCCTCTAGGTAGTTGTATAGCCTTTCACTGATGATACCTGTTAGTAACTTCCACATTATTGGTAGGCAGGTGATAGGCCTGT
Organism: Macrobrachium nipponense; assembly: GCF_015104395.2. Taxonomy (NCBI): domain Eukaryota; kingdom Metazoa; phylum Arthropoda; class Malacostraca; order Decapoda; family Palaemonidae; genus Macrobrachium; species Macrobrachium nipponense. The sequence goes on from NC_087219.1 coordinate 31,593,081, forward strand.
AGTTACTGGCTATATTTTCCCTTACTCTTGTCTTTTTGTACTAAGGATGTTCTTCCTGTGGTCCATCCAATTGGGTGCTTGGTGATTTGAGATACAATGCTGGAGTTGTTCTGCTATTCGTGGGTGTAGGGCCTTGAAGTTTTTGAGCCAGTATCCATGGAGTTCATCGGGACCTGGGGCTTTCCAGTTTGGCATTTTCTTTAGTTGGTGTCTGACTGTGTCTGTCGTGATGTCTGTGAATCTTTGTTTTATTCTCCCTGTTTCTTCTTGCCTTGACTTCCTGGAGCCATGTTGCATGTTTGTTGTGTGATACCGGATTGCTCCATATGTTTCCCAGAGTCTCTTACTTGGTTCGGCTTCAGGAATTTCTGGGTTGCTGTCTCCCCTCTTAGCTGGCTGTATAGTCTTTTCTGATTAGTTTCCGAATAGTTTGTTCTGTTGGTATCCCTTATTCCTGTTCATGTACCGTTGGATCTTGTGTCTTTGGCCTTAAGCCTCTGTTTACATCTTCTATTGTGTTTGTTTAGTCCCCTCTCTTGTACTTTGTATTTCTCGTTGAGTTCCTCCCTTGTTTTCTTGCTTCTTAGCCTTTTTCCTGCCATCTCTTTCAGTTTACTCAAGTTAGATCTCATCACCATGATTTGCTTTTCCAGGCGACCTTTTCCAAGGAGGTTGCTGTTTTGGTTTCTGTTGGGTTGGTTGTGACGGTGGTGTTGGTGGTGTTCGAATCCCCATCAGTTCTGCTACTAATCTTGCTCCTGCATATGTCAAGTTATTTGTTTCTGTGATACTGGTGGTGTGTATTAGGCCCATTATTTCATTGACCTCACTTGTTTTTTCTCCCTTAATTTCTTGGTGTTGTAGGCTTTCATGGAGGGGATCTTTGTTCTCTCTGTATCTGGCTCCATCCATTGCTAATCTTTCTACCCATTCCGTCCTCTCTGTTACTTGTCGTCGGTGTTTCTTCGTGTGTCGTTGTTTGATACTTCATCCTCCCTGTCGTCTTCTGTGGCATCGTCTCTCAGTTCGTCTTCGTGTAATTCGTTGTCGTATGACATTTCCCTTTCCAGTTCTTCTCTTTCTGTTGGGGAGAGCCAGTTCTTTTTCTTTATGTTCCTTACTTGGTCTGCCAGCCTCTGCTCTGTTTGGGGGGTGTTATTCCTCTCATTCCAGATGTTGATCAATCTTCTTCTATATCCTCTCTCCGTCGGGTTGCTTCTGATGTAGCATCTCCATATTTCCTTATTTCTTCTTCTTCTTCCATTTCCATTTTTCCTTGCCTCCTGTAGCTCCAATCTCAGGCTGTTGATTACTGTCGTTGTGGTGATCAGTTGCTGGATGACGACCTCCAAGTACCTGACCGTCTTCCCCTACAATTGGGTTGAATACCTGGTTGCCGGACGAGGCTCCTCTGTTGCCAGAGGTTCCATTTACGTCGTTGTCGTTATTCCTTCATTTCTTTCCATCATTGCTGAGTTTTGCTATTTAACCCATAGCTGGACCCTACCCCATCAGGGATAGGTACTAATTTACAGCTGAGTAGGACTGAGGAAATTATGGTAAAGATCCTTTCCCAAGGAATCAACGCCGAGGAGAGCGGTCACCCATCCAACGACTGACCAGCCCCAATGTTGCTTAACTTGACTTAAGTCTATGACGAACCTAACCAACTCCTCCTCACGGCGCCACATATTTTTTTATTATTATTATTATTATTAGTGATTATGATTATTATTATATTATTAATTATTATTATTATTATTATTATTATTATTATATTATAGTATATTATTTAAATTACTCATAGTTGCACGAGTCTTCAAATGGAGAGACAAGTCCACAGTTATGTAAATGTACATAAATTAAAATTAAAATTTTAAGGATAGTTTTACATTTAAATATATGAACATTTACATAAATGTGGATGTTTCTCCATTATTATTATTATTTCTTGTAGCACGACGTTAAGATAGTTCATTAGATTTCACATTCAGGCAAACGAGCCAATCACCCAGGGGCTAGTATATACACGGCGAAACACAATTGACCCCCAAGGGACTAGAGTAGATTCAGATCAACCTTGCATTTGACGTCAACAGCCAATCAGAGAGCGTCCTAAGGGACGGGCCTAGACATCAAAAGCAAGGATGATGTGAATCTACTATCGTACCAAACACGGCGAAACAGTGTAGATGAATGACTGTTTCACTGTTTAGTACTAGCCCTCTGGGTTCAAATGCTCCTAAGCGAATTGGTTATTTCCATATATGACAAGATCCCTGGATTTCACATATTCCTAGTAATATATATATATATATATATATATATATATATATATATATATATATATATATATATATATACATGACTGGTAAAAATATTCTGTTACAAAAGAATTCTATCTAATAAAAGGAGCCCATAAAAACGCCAAAGTAGAAAGAAAAAATACTATATTTCAGAGACTGCTGTCTATCTCTTCTGCAGTCTCTATATAGTATTTTCTCTCTATATTTTGGCATTTTTACGGGCTCCCGTTATTAGATATATATATATATATATATATATATATATATATATATATATAGTATAGTATATATATATATACATATAATATATATATATATATATTATATATATATATATATATATATACATATACACCAAGCCTGGATTTAATCGAGATATATTTCTGTTGTATTTTAGTCGCCATATTACATATCATGTCTCATTCGTATGACGTAGATACCTGCTCCAAATAGTACATCATATTGGGTCATTAAAGTTTTATTATCATCAGTCACATCTCTGGCAGTCTATGAAGTCTATAAACTACGAAATTCCTACGATATCACATTGTTTATTCAATATCAATTCCAACAGCGATTGTTTACTTGAATAAAAAACAACAATGAATCGGATCAAATAGGCAGTACCCAACATTTGAGTATAGATACAAAATTCATATAGTTAACAAAGATCTAAAGGGATTTAGTACAATTGTTGATGAATACCTATTGGCACGGTAACTTTAGATTAAATCAATTAGATATAAAAAGATATCAGAGGTATAATAACATAAACACAATATATATGTAAATATTACTAGAACGGTAGAATGGTTTGTAGCTAAGATACACACACAAATATGTATGTATGAATGTGTCTGTATACATATATATATATATATATATATATATATATATATATATATATATATATATATATATATGCATGAAAACATATCTAAATTTAACAAATCTCTAAAGGGATTTAGTACAATGCCTGATGAATTCCCATTGTCGCAATAACCTTATACCTCAAAAAAAAAAGTTAAAAATCACAGGTATAACAATATAAAAACAATTCATTCGCGCCCGAGATATTTAGACATTACTGAAACGACTCACATATCGGCTGGCAGCTGATGGTGTCACCTGTTATTCAACCCTTTGGAGCTGACACAGTTTCTCTCCTTTAGTGGTGTTTGTTGATTGACACTCAGGCGAAGTTAGGAGTGGCTCCGGAGTTTGGGCATCAGAGGGCGTAAGCTAAACCGGAAACGGTTTTGGTTCCCGAGGACGATGTGTTACGTAATTTCGCCGATCGTTAATCAGTGTGAGGAATGATGAACAGGTGTGCTACGTCAAAATGGTGTGGATTATGGCAAGATATTGGAGGTAACACTGAATAATTCCTAACGGCAAGTTCTGTTATTATTATTATTATTATTATTATTATTATTATTATTATTATTATTATTATTGTACTTAGGAAGCAGACCCTCTCTCAAACATACTTTATTAAAAGTAATGGCTACTTCAGCAGCGTTACACTTGTAGAGATTCTTCTCTATTTTGCGATAGCGGCTTTTTCCGTGCTACTTAAACAGGCTAGTAGAGCGCCTATAGAGGTCATGATCAAATACAGTGTCAAAATAGGTGTATATATTTGAATTTTACAGATAAACTATGATACCATAGTCATCAAAGTCATTAACGATTTTCTCTCTCTCTCTCTCTCTCTCTCTCTAAAGCGAGCTTTTGTCTGGAGCTGCCAAACATCGTCGGGCTGGGAAGCTGAGGGTGGACTGATCTTGGTGTAGTGTCCGTCCTCCTTATATTTGGGGTTGACAGCAGAGGGTCTGCCCCATGCTGATCTCCTATTGGCTGGTGGCGGTGAGTCTTCGTTTTCATTGGTGGCTTGAGCCAGGTCTCAAGCCACTTTCTCCGAGTCGATGGTTGCGATGCTGCAGATCCTGCAGCCGTCTAGACCTCATGAGCGGCACGGTAACGTTGATGGGCGTTGCGCTGCACTGTGGGACATCACGGCTAATTTGATTTCCATCGGCTGCAGGAGTACCTCGTTCGGGGGCGTTGTTTTCCGTGGATTTGTCGTGATCGGTGGTGTCATTGTTGGTGGCAGGTCTTCTCATACTCGTAGGGAGGAGAAATTCTTCCTGCGTCGTATTCAGTGTAGGTTTTATTTGCTGGATGAGAAGCGCCTCCAGCAGGCGCAACCGACGGGCATCAGGGGCCTTCCAGATGATCATCGTCTTCTGTATGATGACATCCCGGGAGGTCTAGACGGCTGCAGGATCTGCAGCATCGTAATCATCGGCTCGGAGAAAGTGGCTTGAGACCTGGCTCAAGCCACCAATGAAAACGAAGACTCACCGCCACCAGCCAATAGGAGATCAGCATGGAGCAGACCCCTGCTGTCAACCCCAAATATAAGGAGGACGGACACCACACCAAGATCAGTCCACCCTCAGCTTCCCAGCCCGAGGATGGCTGGCAGCACCAGAGGAAAGCTCGCTTTAATTAAAAGAAAGAGAGAGAGAGAGAGAGAGAGAGAGAGAGAGAGAGAGAGAGAATCGTTAATGACTTTGATGACTATGGTATCATAGTTTATCTGTAAAATTCAAATATATACACCTATTTTGACACTGTATTTGATCATGACCTCTATAGGCGCTCTCCTAGCCTGTTTAAGTAGCACGGAAAAAGCCGCTATTCGTAAAATAGAGAAGAATCTCTATAATGTAATGCTGCTGAAGTAGCCATTACTTTTAATAAAGTATATATTATTATTATTATTATTATTATTATTATTATTATTATTATTATTATTCAAAGAAACTTCATAATCACATGAGTTAACAAAATAAAATGGAAAAGCAAATCCACAATATGTCTGATCTTGTTATTTAAAATAAAAAGCAGAAAGCTTTCGAAGACCTGAACGGTCCTCCTTGTCAATCTGGTCTTCAACTATAAGAATACACTCAAAGGCTGTCTCATGCAAAATAATAACTCCAACCAAAGCTCTAACATAGAAATTGGTGCTTATGGAACACCCTGTCTGGATTGCGATAAGAAATATTACGGAGACAGTGGGAGGGAACTACCAATCAGAATTAATGAACACAAAAGAGCTTACAATTTGCATGCTGAGAATAATGCACTAGTCTCACATAGTTTAAATGACGATCACCGCATAAATTGGAACGAGTCAAAAGTAATTTTCAATAGTAAAGATACAGGTATTAGAAGGTTAGTTGAAGGAGCAATTATTAACAGGGGTCTCTCTATGGATGGCAATAAAGCCTTTACGCAAGAATATTTTATTTTAAATGAAATAATTTGCTGTCAGTTTATAAAAGATTATAACAGAGAAAGGTTGCATAGTAATAACACCAATAATCTAGCCACCTCTAATACTGCCGCTGCCTCATCTTCTTTCGTTCAGGCAACAGGGACACATCCCGTGTCCCTTCTTGCAGGCGCCCAAGCTGCTATGGACAACAGATCAAACGATTCAAGAGACGAACCGCCATTTCGAAAATCTAGGCGATTAGCTGGTTTGCCGTTGGAGAACGAGGGGATAACGTGAAGAGCCAACTACATCATCAAACAGGCTGTTTGTAAACGAGACAAAAAAACAAAGTTCTTGTATGGTCACTGTTAATAATTGTATTCAGATTGACAAGGAGGACCGTGCAGGTCTTCGAAAATTTTCTGCTTTGTATTTTAAATAACAAGATCAGACATATTATTGTGGATTTACTTTTCCATATTATTATCATTATTATCTCTGCTCTATCACAGTCCTCCAATTCGACTGGGTGGTATTTACAGTGTGGGGTTCCGGGTTGCATCCTGCCTCCTTAGGAGTCCATCACTTTTCTTACTATGTGCGCCGTTTCTACGATCACACTCTTTTGCATGAGTCCTGGAGCTACTTCAGCCTCTAGTTTTTCTAGATTCCTTTTCAGGGATCTTGGGATCGTGCCTAGTGCCCCTATGATTATGGATACAATTCCACTGGCATATCCCATATCCTTCTTATTTCTATTTTCAGATCTTGATACTTATTCATTTTTTCCCTCTTTCTCTTCAACTCTGGTGTCCCATGGTATTGCGACATCAATGAGTGATACTTTCTTCTTGACTTTATGAATCTACGTCACGTCTGGTCTATTTGAACGTATCACCCTATCTGCTCTGATACCATAGTCCCAGAGGATCTTTGCCTGATCGTTTTCTATCACTCCCTCAGGTTGGTGCTCGTACCACTTATTACTGCAAGGTAGCTGATGTTTCTTGCACAGGCTCCACTGGAGGGCTTTTGCAACTGAATCATGCCTCTTTTTGTACTGGTTCTGTGCAAGTGCCGGGCATTCGCTTGCTATATGGTTTATGGTTTCATTTTTCGTATTGCACTTCCTACATATGGGAGAGATGTTATTTCCGTCTATCGTATTTTGAACATATCTGGTTCTTAGGGCCTGATCTTGTGCCGCTGTTGTCATTCCTTAAGTTTCCTTCCTTAGCTCTCCCCTCTGTAGCCATTGCCATGTGTCATCGCTGGTTAGTTCTTTAGTCTGTCTCATGTTTTGTCCGTGCATTGGTTTGTTGTGCCAGTCCTCTGTTCTGTTTGTCATTCTCCTGTCTCTGTATATTTCTGGGTCTTCGTCTACTTTTATTAGTCCTTCTTCCCATGCACTCTTTAGCCACTCGTCTTCACTGGTTTTCAGATATTGCCCCAGTGCTCTGTTCTCGATGTTGACGCAGTCCTCTATACTTAGTAGTCCTCTCCCTCCTTCCTTTCGTGTTATGTATAGCCTGTCCGTATTTGCTCTTGGGTGTAGTGCTTTGTGTATTGTCATATGTTTCCTGGTTTTCTGATCTATGCTGCGGAGTTCTGCCTTCGTCCATTCCACTATTCCTGCGCTGTATCTGATTACTGGCACTGCCCATGTGTTTATGGCTTTTATCATATTTCCGGCGTTGAGTTTTGACTTGAGTCTCTGCATATATTCTTTCCTGATCGTGTCCTTAATCTCTTGGTGTTTTATATTCCCTCCTTCCATTATTCCCAGGTATTTGTATCCAGTCTCATCTATTTGTTTGATGTTGCTCCCATCTGGTAGATTTTTATCCCTTCAGTTCTCGTTACTTTGCCTTTTTGTATGTTGACTAAGGCGCATTTTTCTATTCCAAACTCCACCCTAATGTCCCCAGATACAATCCTTACAGTCTGGATTAGGGTATCTATTTCCTTGATGCTCTTACCATACAGCTTGATGTCGTCCATGAACATCAGATGGTTGATTCTGTTACCTCTTTTCTTGAGTTGGTACCCGGCACCCATCTTCTGTAGCACTTTTGTCATGGGAATTATGGCTACTACGAAGAGTAGTGGGGACAGTGAGTCGCCCTGGAAGATCCATCTCCTGATATTAACCTCTGCTACTCTTATTCCAGAGCTTGTAAGTATTGTATTCCAGTTGCGCATTGTATTTTCGAGGAAACTGATGGTGTTTTCCTCTGCCCCATATATTTTCAGGCATTCTATTAGCCATGTGTGTGGTATCATGTCGAAGGCTTTCTTATAGTCTATCCATGCCATGCTTAGGTTGGTTTTCCTTCTCCTACTGTTCTTCATTACAATTTTGTCTATCAGGAGCTGGTCTTTTGTGCCATTACACTTCCTTCTGCAGCCTTTCTGTTGGTGGGGATGGTGTTTGTCTTCTCTAGGTAGTTGTATAGCCTTTCACTGATGATACCTGTTAGTAACTTCCACATTATTGGTAGGCAAGTGATAGGCCTGTAGTTACTGGCTATTATTATTATTATTATTATTATTATTATTATTATTCAAAGAAACCTCATAATCACATGAGTTAATAAAATAAAATGGAAAAGTAAATCCACAGTAATATGTCTGATCTGTTATTTAAAATACAAAGCAGAGAGCTTTCGAAGACCTGCACGGTCCTCCTTGTCAATCTGCAGATTGACAAGGAGGACCGCCGCAGGTCTTCGAAAGCTCTCTGCTTTGTATTTTAAATAACAGATCAGACATATTACTGTGGATTTACTTTTTCCATATTCTATTCTTATTATTATTATTATTATCATTATTATTATATTCTATTATTATTATATTATATTATTATTATTATTATTATTATTATTATTATTGTTGTTGTTTTTGGATGTTATTATTATTATCATCATCATTATTATTATTATTATTATTATTATTATTATTATTATTATTATTATTATTATTATTATTACTACTACTATTATTATTATTATTATCATTATTGTCATTATTTATTAAAAGTAATGGCTGCTTCAGCAGCGTCACGCTTGTAGAGATTCTTCACTATATTTGATTGAGGTTTGAAAAAGAATTTAATAATAGTAATAATATACTAATAATAATAATAATAATAATAATAATAATAATAATAATAATAATAAAATAATAATAATATACTTAGGGCGCGGACCCTCTCTTAAGCATACTTTATTAAAAGTAATGGCTACTTCAGCAGCGTCACGCTTGTAGAGATTCTTCTCTATTTTTCGAAAAGCGGCTTTTTCAGTACCATACTTAAAACAGGCTAGTAGAGCGACCGTGGAGGCCATTTTCAAATGCAGATCAGTGTACATATTTTTATATTTCAATTTTGCAAATACACTATGAAACCATAGTCATCAAAGTCATGACTATGGTATCATAGTTTTATCTGTAGAACTGAAATATAAAAATATATACAATGATCTACTGCATTTGAAAATCACCTCAATAGGCGCCCTACTAGCCTGTTTAAGCAGTACTGAAAAGCAGCTATTCAAAAAATAGAGAAGAATCTCTACTAAAAGCGTAACGCTGCTGAAGTAGTCATTACTTTTAATAAAGTATGCTTTAGAGAGAGGGTCTACTTCCTAAGTATATTATTATTATTATTATTATTGTTGTTGTTGTTGTTGTTGTTGTTGTTGTTGTTGTTGTTGTTGTTGTTGTTGTTGTTGTTGTTGTTATTTCTTTTTGAAACATCAATCGAGAGAAACCAATTCACCACGCGATGAACATCTACTCATTATGAAAAGCTCGTTTCACAGAACCTCCAATTCAAGGTTAATCACAATCAGTATGCAGGCTAGTGGTGTGTGACGGAAAGTTCTGATTGAGAGAGGATTAGCGTTGATTCGAGATATCTCACATCAAATATAATCGTCATCGATCTGTTGCAAGCTGACACAAAGCCTCAGTATTAGTTTTATAAAATAAATATACTGGAGTGATAAACGATAAGACATTTAACATATGTCGGAAGATGAACTGGGTCCGTCAAAAAGAGATGTTGTAAAGTTTCGAAAAAAATATGATTTAATTTCAACTGTCAATATGGAAAGCTCAGGAACGCCGAGAGTGATGTGAAAAATTAGTGTTTCTCCTAAACGGAACAGGTACCGGTTACTGATGAGTTCGGAAATGAGTGTTAGACCTTTAATAACTTTCAGGGAAATTTACTCCATGAATGTAATATTTTGCTCTAGAATTTTTACCTGTAATAATTCCACACGAATAGAAACCCAAGCAATAGCAGAGCGTGAAACAATTCAGCCGCTAAGACAGTGAAAAGAGAAAGTTGGAGTGGTTGGTCAGCAAAAAATGAATGAATGAATGAATGAATAAATAAATAAATAAATAAATAAATAACTCCATAGGACCTATGGGTGGAAATGGAAAAAAAATTCTACAGCTGCACAAAAAATTAAGAGCAGGAGAGGTTGGACAGCCAATCTGGAGAGATGAAGCTGGAATGGATAAAAAGTGAATGGCTAAAATGTGAGTGTAGCTAGTGGCCAAAAGGAAACTGCAAACACCATTGAGTAATGCCTAACAGGGTAAACATACTACAAAACTAAAAAATTCCCCAAAATAATTAGCAATATTTTATTTAAGGCGCTACACTACCTTTTAAATGTACAGCAGTATATGTACCAGGTTCTAAATTCTGAAGAATGAAAAGTAAATAAAAGAACTCTCACGTGTAAACAATCTTTTTTCACAAATATATATTTTAATTCTCATAAGCAATGATAATTAAATAACAGATTTATATCACATGTAAAACCCCCTTTTCACAATTGCATCAGTCTAATTCTCAAAAGGGAATGGAACTCCCTATAAAAAATATATCAGATTCCAATTCCATTGAGAGATGAAGAATAAATAAAAGCATTCTCGAGGGTAAAAACTCCCTTTTAACAAATGCACCAGAGTCTAATTCTTAAAAGGGAATGCAACAAATGTTTCTGATCCTCAAAAGGGAATGCAAACCCTTTTAGCAAATGTTGTCAGATTCTAATTCTCATACGGAATAAAGAATAAACAAAAAATAATATGAAATAATTAATAACAGAATTTCCCAACGTGTAAAAACCCATTTTAAGAAATTAATCTAAGACTAACGCTAATTATCAAAAGGAAATGAAAACAGTTTTTTTAAAAGAAATGCAACGGTCTAATTCTCACAAGCAAAGA
>NC_087219.1:31606428-31613928 GCF_015104395.2 Macrobrachium nipponense
AGTATGAATAGTTAGATTAGGTTGAGAAACACAAATGCAAAATGAAAATGCAGGGGAAATGGAAAACCAGAATGAATACAAAAGATGTTGAAATACCAAGACAAGAGAACTGGATTGTTCCATGAATAACGTAAAGTTAACTACAATGAAAACATTATATTTGCATCTGTCTACCACACGAAATAAGGCTTCGAATGAACAAATAATGTTAAGCAATATATGCTCTGAATAAACAAATGTCCTAAAACGCTTCTGATTTAACGTCAAGTGTTGTATTTGATCGAATAATTCTTGTAACACTGCCAAACTGAATACCCTTTTCACCAACCTGTTATTGTCCCCGGTTCTTTCCAAACGACTGAACCAATTCAAAATACTCGTTTGTAAAGTAGAAATATCGATATCTGTTGCAAAGATGGTTGATAAGGTCAGTGGGACTCACAGGAATAGGTGTCACAAGTATATCTTAGTCCATTCTTTCCACAAGACCAAACCATTTCAAAATACTCATCTGTAAGATACAAATATCGACCTCTGTGCAGCAAAGATGGTTCACAAGGTCCTTGGCACTCACAGGAATGGGGGTCAAAAATATATATCATCCTCCATTCTTTCCACAAGACCGAACCATTTCAAAATACTAGTTTGTAGAGTGGAAATATGAATATCTGTAGAATATCTATAGCAAAGATAGCTCACAAGGCCAATGGTCATCTCAGGAATCCGGACACGATACATTCCAATGAAGGAACATGAGATAAACACAGATGAACATCGCATGAAAATAAATCAAAACGGACGAATCAATTACACCCAGAGCCAAAGGGGAACTTCCGGTCATAATGACGCCAAAAAAATGACATCACGAACATGAAACCCTCGACAGAAACAGTCTAATTACCTCACCTTTCCTTCCAGATTTCCTCGAATTTCAAGACCTAATGACATCATTAACCTCACATGACATCAGCTGGGACTTCTGGCTGGCTTTTAATGTGAGGTCCTGATGCTCAATTTCGTGATTCTGGTCGGAAAGTCAAGCTGTATTCTTTTAAGGAAATATAAATTTTTTTGCCAATTAAAATATTCTTTCTTTGGTCAAGTTCCTAAAGGAAACTCGAATAGGGATCGATCACGCTTGTTTGTTTGTTTGTTTATTTGTTTTTTATTAGTTCTAATTAACACGAGTATTGCCACAAGGAAAATAATGTGCTAGAAAGATATAGTTAACTGTCGATATATAATATTACTAATAACAATGAACATTCTTTAAATATTCCTACTCACGTATACAAACATACATTCAAACGCACACAAAAGCACATACACACAAACAAAAATATATATATATATATATATATATATATATATATATATATATATATATATATATACATATATAGTACTAAGATATAGTTAACTGTCGATATATAATATTACTAATGATAATAAACAATCTTTAAATATTCACACGCACGTATACAAACATGCATTCAAACGCACACAAAGACACACACACACACACACACACACACACATATATATATATATATATATATATATATATATATATATATATATATATACCTAATAAAAGGAGCCCATCAAAACACCAAAACATAGAAAGTAAGTACTATATTTCAGAGGCTGCTGCCTCTCACTTCAGGCAGGTAAGGAACGAGAAAAGTTAAAGAAAAGGCGGCGTTTATACCAAGAGATCCATTCGCAGGTATATAGTATATGTCTATGTACGTGGTTTGTGTGTCTGGTTTTAAGAGCGAACACAACGTCTGTGATTCCTTACGAGGTCGCTTTCTTGGGTACGAAATCTGGCAAATAAACCATCTCCTGGAAAGTTGGAAAACTGAAACAGGAGATTTTTCATGCGTAGTAAGTAAACATCTCAACAAAGGAAGAAAACCATGTTCTATATTTCATGTCATGTAATGAGAGTATACCCTCTTTTAAACAAGTCTTAATAAAAAGGATTGCTGCATCAGCTCCATTAAATTTGTATATAGTCTTCTCTATATTTTCCTTATCAAGGATTTAACTCAGTGTTGCTCAAACTAGCAAGAAATGTGCCCTTTTTAATTAGACTTGTTTTAATATCAGTTCCATCTTAATATTATTCCTCTCTCCAATATTTCCAGGTAATTCAGATTTAGTAACCTGATTCTGTCCTCATAGAGCAACGACGCGTAAAAGTGGCAATGCAACAGAGACGCTGTTGAATAAACAAAACAAAATACAAATAATAGCAAAATCCACCGTCTGTCCTAAATTGGGTCAGGCATAAAGTCTAAAGCTTTCCCGGAGTAAACCTTTCCTTGAATCTCTTACAAGTTGAAATTATAGGCGACAGTCATGGCATGATGTGCACGGCAGGGCTTGCGTATGTTTCCTCACAAATGAGATACGGCGAAGAAACTCGGAAGCTTTCTCCTTGTGATGTTTTTAGCCTTGACGGATGTATGTATGTATGTATGTATAACATACACACACACACACACACACACACACACATATATATATATATATATATATATATATATATATATATATATATATATATATTATATATATATATACTAACACCCTAGAATCCAAGAGAGGACGAAATTATTATAAAAAAAACAAATTCCCCTCCGAATAACGTATATGGAAATATATTAATTCCGAGGTAGAGCGAATTGGATATTAGGGGAAATTTGTAGCTTAATGCATACTGTGTATGTTTGTGTGTGTATATATATATATATATATATCTATATATATATATATATATATATATATTATATAGTGTGTATGCATACGCAGATGGCCTGATGTATCAAATATTATTTTTCACATCGCAATCACTCAGGGATTTTAAAATACGTGAACTAAATGATTCATTATTCAATATTGCAATCACTATTAACCGAATTCCAGGTACATTCTTTGCTAATGCAAAAAAATATCTAATTATATAAGGAAAATATATATTTTGCTCTTCAAAGAAAGCTATGCATATTACCTGTCTACCTGACGCGTCTCGAAATTGAATTATCTCTGCTGCACTTGAGACTGGGAATCAATTTAGTTTTAATGGATTTCATCACATTTTTTTGCTTTGAATAAATGTCGCATATTTTGCTCTATAATTGACACGATGAAAAAAAAGGGTTAATGGTAGCCTTGATAAGTATACGTGACAACAGAAAATGGACTGGTAAAAATATATCTTATCAAGTTGCCTTTTATCTTTTACGGACAAGGCCATTATTGTCACGTAAATTCTCGTCGAGAGTTGAGGGACATGCGGCGGAATTTCCCCCCCTCTCCTTTTTTCGGGTAACAATATTCGCTGAAGCAATCCCCCCCCCCCCCCCCCCCCCCCCTGCCCCTTCCTTTGACACTCCAGCCTTCAATATTATGCCCCGGACGCCACTCCTGAAGCCCGTATTTCAGAGCCTGGCGGATCGGTTTTTGTTCATATAAATAAAATTAAAAGTTCAAATAATTTCTGCCTTTGTTCTAAGCAATGATTTGTATCATACGAATAACCACATTGCTCCATAAAATAACATCGGTGGTCATACTTTGATACAACGGCTGACCGTAGTTAGTAAGGTAATTCTAGATGAAGGAAAGACTTTATATCTTACCAATGGCACACAGTAGCCACAATAATCCTGAAATATCATCGGTGGTCATACTTTGATATAACGGCTGACCATAGTTTGTAGGGTAATTCTAGATGAAGGAGAGACTACTGTATTTCAGAGCCTGAAGGATCAGTTTGTCTTCAGGTTTCTAGACTGGAGACCAGTTTTTGTTCACATAAATCAGAAAACTTTAAATAATTTCTAACATTGTTCTGAGAAATTATTTGTATCTTACCAATGGCATCCAATAGTCACATTTATTCTTAAAATATAATCGATAGTCATACTTTGATATAACGGCTGACCATAGTTTGTAAGGTAATTCTAGATGAAGGAAAGACTCTTTATATCTTACCAATGGCACACAGCAACCACACTGATCCTTAAAATATCATCGGTGGTCCTTAAAATATCATACTTTGATATTTTAAGGACCACCGATCCTTAAAATATCACACTGATCCTTAAAATATCATACTTTGATACAGTGGCTGACCATAGTTTGTAAGATAATTCTAGAGGAAGGAAAGGCTCTGAATGACGGTCATATAAAGGTATATGTGCAAGGGTGAGCGAATGGGGTAGTGATACGAAGTGGGTAAAAACGTTAGCGTTGGTTGTGACAAGGACCTTTCTCTCTCTCTCTCTCTCATCTTCTTCTCCTCTCCTCTCTTCTCTCTCTCTCTCTCGTCTCTCTCACTCCCCTACTCTCTCTCTCTCTCTCTCTCTCTCCTGTGTGTGTGTGTATTATAAATTTCAATTACCATTTCACGATTTTTGTCAACATATAATTCTATATTAAGCACCATCATTTTTACACTGAATTATTCTCACAAGTATTTCAAAGCTTAAATTTAGAGTCTCTCTCTCTCTCTCTCTCTCTGGCACAGAAAATATAAAAGCAGAGAAAACCCAGATTAAAGCTCGCGTCCCGGTACAAGAAAAAACGTAATAGTGAATAACAGGAGAGAGAGAGAGAGAGAGAGAGAGAGAGAGAGAGAGAGAGAGAGAGAGAAGGGGAAGGCAAGCAAGAACGAAAGGGGAGAGATGGACAAAAGCTATTATAGAGAACAGAAAAGCCTCGATGGAAGGGAAAATGCTAAACAGGATTTCAAAGAAATGCTCTGTTGGCCTGAAGCTGTAGTGCAGCAGGCATTCTCCTCTGACTTGGTCAGGCAGAATCTCTTAGAGAGAGAGAGAGAGAGAGAGAGAGAGAGAAATTTGAGGATTTGACGCTTTGGAATCACTGAAGGAATTAAACATTTTCATAAATAATGGTCATTTATATAGAACAATAGTTTTACATGAATCGAGTAATTGTAATAGAAAATGATAACACTTCCACAAGCATACATACATTCACACATGTGTACGAGAGAGAGAGAGAGAGAGAGAGAGAGAGAGAGAGAGAGAGAGAGAGAGAGAGAGAGAGGCTTTAGAATTCTTGTAAGTATAATTCATTGTAAAGACAATGGTCATTCATATAGAATTGTACTATTACATAAATCGATTAACTGTATTAGAAATTGATAATACACATGCAAACATACACATACACATGCACGACAGAGAGAGAGGAGAGAGAGAGAGAGAGAGAGAGAGAGAGAGAGAGAGAGAATGTAAAAAAATACCATGAGCAGGGGTTACGAAGAAAAGAAAGTCTACAAGAACAACGTAACTTTCTCTCTTTATTCCAACTCGTAAGAAGTAAGTCAAGTATATAATGAAGCCGTTGTGGCCACAAAAACAAGTTATTGGCTTTATTCTCACCTGGCATCACAAAAACTACATATATATATTATATATATATATATATATATATATATATATATATATATAATATATATATATATAATATATATATATATATATATATATATATATATGTGTGTGTGTGTGTATAAATATATATATATATATATATATATCTATATATATATCTAATAAAAGGAGCCCATAAAAACAGAAAATGTAGAGAGAAAAGTACTATATTTCAGAGACTGCTGTCTCTCTCTTCAGGTATATGAATGAGAAAAGTTTACAGAAAAGGTGGTATTTATACCAAGAGATTCGTCCACAAGTAAGCCAATTTAGGTCACCCCCGCTGATAATCTTCCTTTAATCTTCTTAAGCGTTGGTTGAATGAACACTGCGTCGACGATGTCGGATGTCCAATTCCCTTTTGAGATGTTCATTACCTGCTTCTCTTTTATTAAGGCCGATTCCATCATTTGACTCTTGTACCGGCAGTTGCTGCTATAAATTACACGTGACATATTCCAGTTTATTATTCTTATGGTTTATGTTCATTTTATATGATTGAAAATAATAGCCGAGTTCTGTTGTCCATACCTAACTGACCGTTTGTGTTGTATTAATCTCTGGGGAAGTGATTTACCTGTAAATCCGATGTAAGATTGGTCACAGTCCTGGCATGGGATCTCATATACCCCAGAGTCTTTGGGCGATGTCTTTGTTGGACGTTAATCAGGGATTTGGCTAAGGTATTTGGGTAGGTAAATGCAAAAGGGTTGGATTTCCCAAGGGTGTGAGTTACTCTCTTAATCGTCTCCAGGTGGGGAATTTTTATATTGTGTGTGTGTGTATATAAATATATATATATATATATATATATATATATATATATATATATATATATATATATATATATATCTAATGGGATGGTCATTATCTCGTTATTCTAAAAGGTATTGATGGACCAAGAGCAGCCAAGGCAATTGGCAACACATTATCTTTCTCTCTCTCTCTCTCTCTCTCTCTCTCTCTCTCTCTCTCTCTCTCTCTCTCCTCTCCATCCATCTTTTTCTCTCTCTCTCTCGATACACATCCCCTCCATTATCGAAGGTCATCAAATCAGAGTCGTGAATTACAAAAATATACATTTATTTAAAAGCAAAGTATTAACTGAATAACTCAGATTCTTAACAGAATGATCAAATGAAATGTTAAACTCAGTAGCCCAAATAACTCAGATAACCCTTGGTAATTAACCAAACACCAACATTAGTTTAGCCATAACACTAGGCACAGTCAACACAATCAGTACACCATAGTAATTAAGTCAGTTCCCATTTCTCCAATCAATTCCTCTCTTCTCCAGAATAATTCCCCTCTTCCAGAATCGCCTGTTAGAAGACAGGAAAACATCCCGGTAAGCATAAGAGCATAATCAAAGATCATATAAACAGAACATCTCTGAAAAAAATATTCAAATACAATCCAGCCACACTTTGGCCAAAATAAAGAAAAGGCTTACCCATTCAGCACAGTATTGCACTATCACTTATCAACAAACACTTTGGCAGAAGCCATCCTGGCTCTGCCTCCTCTCCGTAATAGTCTCCCCTTCTTGGTAACACTACGTTTCTTTATGTAGGGGGAAAAGGCTCGCACGTACGAATTCACACTCAATGTTCACGCCCATAAACTGCTTGAGTCCAGTTTCAAAGTCACCTCTACATCAAGCTCTCATAGTGACATGACGAGGCACTGATTTGCTAAGACAGCACTCTTGATCACACCACCCAAAGAAAGATGCGTTAGCATTCCCAAGGCTTCTCACTCGGGCCACTGTCTTAAATGATGACTCCACATTCTAAGAAATGTCACAGCATGTCACATCATATATTATTTAAAATATATCATAGCAAATCCCCCTCTTTATGTAAAACACACACATACATACATACATACATATATATATATATGTGTGTGTGTGTGTGTGTGTGTGTGTGTGTGTCTGTGTGGGGGGTGGGGGGGCGAGATGTAAAAGCGTGAATACTTCCATCTTTTAAAAGACCAATCGCCACTGACGAGCATCACCGGCCGA
>NC_087219.1:31616428-31641428 GCF_015104395.2 Macrobrachium nipponense
TTTTTTAAAAGAAAATTATTTAAAATATGATACTTCTATTTTTATGTACCCAACAAATATATTCCCTAGTGCTAGATTGGGCCTCGAGGTAATATGACATAAATTCATATAACTCTCATCACTGTCACTTTTAAAAGTATAAAATCTATTGATATGAAAACTGCTATTCTATGAATGTTTTCTTGAGGCAGACAGTGGGTGGGAACATACGTAGCACTGACATCCGAACGAGAGAGTTTTTTATTGCTCTCTCTCTCTCTCTCTCTCTCTCTCTCTTCTCTCTCTCTCTCTGTATTTCTTTTTGTCGTAGCGTTGCAGTCATGCAGTGTGCTGGACACTCATGTGCATCTTTGATGAGAGTTCAAACGGCCTGTGAGCTGAAACATATTCGCTTACTTAACCGACAGCTACATCACCGTTCAAATGTAAAACGTGAAAATGGATCTATAATGCCGTTTATACTGGTACGACAGAACTTTTTCCTCACGGCAGAATATTTATCGTCTTGAGGGCGAATTTACACATATCTGGCATCATTGTCTTTTGTGAAAAGAAAGAGATCTACGTTGCCTCAGTGTTGCGCGGTTGTAACTCATAATATATATGGAAGTTTCGAAGCCTGTGACTTATTCTCTCTGAATTTCGTCTAAAACATTTGTCTCGTTAAAAAGTGATTCATTTGAAAATAACTATGTGAAAAAGTATTACAGAATAAATAAAATAAGTATATATATATATATATATATATATATATATATATATATATAAAATATATATATATATATATATATATATATATATATATATATATATATATATATATATAGTACAGGAAATCTTCTTAGGCACGAAGATATGTTAATTCAATTTTATTCCACATAGGAAAAAGAAAAGTTTTTTCTCGGAAAATGTCCAACAGTTTCGTCCTCCATTGGACCTCTTCTTGGAAGGTTTATTAAGGAAGAGGTCCACTGGAGGACGAAACTATTGGGCATTTTCTAAGAAATCCTTAATTTACCTGTGTGGAATACAATTGATATATATATATATATATATATATATATATATATATATATATATATATATCAAGGGAAAAAGATATTTTCTTTATATATCGAGGGAAAAAGATATTTTCTTTATTTTTTTACCTGTAAGAAATGAAGTACACTCAGCTGGTTTCCTAAATTTATTTTAAATGTCAAACATCCTTCTGTTCCCTAAAATCTAAAAGGGAAACGTCCTGATCTACAGTATATAAATAAACTCGATCTTCAGACAGAAAAATGTAATAAACTTGCTGAAAATAAAATAATGAGTAATTTGGAGAGTAATCCAATACAATTAAAACGCTTCGAATTTCACAAAATAAATAAATAGCAAAGACCCAAGTCTAATCTATCTATTTATCTATTACCTTTTTAGAATATGTATGAAGAGGGCTGTAGCTACAGAAAACAGGACATTAAGTCCCAGCGAACGCTAGGGACCCTTCCCTTCCCTCTTTTAGCCTGTTTAATGAAGTTCTGTGTAACGGAGTCACGTACTGGATAAGAGAGAGAGAGAGAGAGAGAGAGAGAGAGAGAGAGAGAGAGAGAGAGAGAGAGAGAGGCGTCTTTCGTGGGTTAATTACAAAGTACAGAATTTCATGGTACGATCAGGCAGTAAAAGGAGGGTCGTATTTTGTTTACAGAAATATAATGTATTTTTCTCTGTTATATTATATATATATATATATATATATATATATATATAATATATATATATCATATATATAAATATATATATATATATATGTATATATATATATATTATATATATATATATATATAACAGAGAAAAATACATTATATTTCTGTAAACAAAATACGACCCTCCTTTTACTGCCTGATCGTACCATGAAATTCTGTACTTTGTAATTAACCCACGAAAGACGCCTCTCTCTCTCTCTCTCTCTCTCTCTCTCTCTCTCTTATCCAGTACGTGACTCCGTTACACAGAACTTCATTAAACAGGCTAAAAGAGGGAAGGGTCCCTAGCGTTCGCTGGGACTTAATGTCCTGTTTTCTGTAGCTACAGCCCTCTTCATACATATTCTAAAAGGTAATAGATAAATAGATAGATAGACTTGGTCTTTGC
Organism: Macrobrachium nipponense; assembly: GCF_015104395.2. Classification (NCBI taxonomy): domain Eukaryota; kingdom Metazoa; phylum Arthropoda; class Malacostraca; order Decapoda; family Palaemonidae; genus Macrobrachium; species Macrobrachium nipponense. The sequence continues at coordinate 31,618,565 of NC_087219.1, forward strand.
TATTTATTTATTTTGTGAAATTCGAAAGCGTTTTAATTGTATTGGATTACTCTCCAAATTACTCATTATTTTACTGCAAGTTTTATTACATTTTTCTGTCTGAAGATCGAGTTTATTTATATACTGTAGATCAGGACGTTTCCCTTTTAGATTTTAGGGAACAGAAGGATGTTTGACATTTAAAATAAATTTAGGAAACCAGCTGAGTGTACTTCATTTCTTACAGGTAAAAAAATAAAGAAAATATCTTTTTCCCTCGAGCAAGTTCCTCACCACTTCATTTTTGTATTAAATGATTTTCTTTGGAATAGAATATTTCGTTTTAAAATATTTGAACGCATATCCATTATTTAATGAGTGATTCGTAATGATAACAAATCTTAAGTAAAATGAATGAAGCTTAATTCTTTAACATCTCGCTGCTAATCTGTCATGTAATTCGTTTCTCCATCTGAATGATTTTTCTCTACTTTTCCACAGATTACTTGATGGTAAAATTCATATAATTTAACTACGCTGCCACAATGGTTTTTCTTGAACTAAGATATTCCTTTGCTATTACAAACCATCTGCGCCTCCTGATCACCGTACATTACCATATCATTTCCTAACACACGCACACACACACACCTTTTTTTATAGACAAATAAAAAAAGCCTCCTTTTTCTATGTCCCCTAATGACTCAGACCCATCCCATAGCCAACCAGTCTAACCAGAACGGATAAACCTTATTCCACTTATTACCAGGAATTTCTTTCCCCGCCATTTTCCCTGTAATTTATCGTCACCTTTTCTTTACACAGAACCAGAATACACATTACACATGCGACACTTTTCTCGGAATGTGTCTCTCCATCCATGGCACTTTGTTTCTTGAGTGTTTCACCTCGGGTACAATATAGTATATTCGATTTTCCTACATATTCTACTGACCGTCGTATTGCGTTGTTTTCGTATACGCTTATATGACTTACCTCAGAAACAGAGAAGTATGCCTCTTTGATGTTTTAGTTTCTCAGCTCATTTTCAAGTATTTGCACCACCTTTGATGTTTTAGCTTCTAAGCTCTTTTTAAGTATTTGTTCCACCTCCCCCACTCTCTTTCTCCACCACCCCCTTTTTTTGAAAGCTCATTCTCTGAATTTCATATCTGTTTGCACATACATGTAAACTCTTTCTACGGAAGCATCATGTTTGTTGAAGGTTTCTTTACAGGAGCTAACCAGCTGGAATTAAGTAAACATTGCCCTACCCTCTCCTCTGCCATTTTTTTAAATCATACAATAGATCTGTCCAAGAAAAAGGAAAGAACATTTTTTTTTTCTTTCGCTTAACACTTTCTTCTTATTGTGATAAACTTACTCCGATTTTCCTCTTTATATAACACCCACACACACACACACACGTCTATCCTTTCTTGATGGTGACCAATCCAAGTTTTGACCAAACTAGACGTTGGTTAAATTTATTATGTGAAGAAAACGCAAAAAAAAAAATATTTAAAAAAATATGCATTTAAAAGAGAGTAGCAGCGTTGATCCATAGATAAGAAGGTACTAAAGGACAAATATACTCGTGCATATATATGTAGCAGCACTGATCCATTAAAAAGGATGTATTAAAGGACAAATATACTCATATATATATATATATATATATATATATATATATATATATATATATATATATATATATATACATATATATATATATATATATATATATATATATATATATATATATATATAACTAGGTATGTTGTCGTTTCTAGAAAACTTTAATTTAAGCAGGAACAGGATAGCCAGAAGACGTGGTAATATTCCAGACATTATTATTTCTTAAAAATAAACAAAGGCACATCCGAGCTTTCGGGAATACATTGTTTTTCCCATCATCAGGGTCACTTATCTATAAAATGATACAAAACAAGAAACATTAAGAACTGTACTGATTAAGTATATCTAAAATCATTACAATACTTTAAAATACATAACACAGTAAAAAAGGAACATAAAAACTAAGTTAACTGCAAACCATAAAAGAGCAAACCATAAAAGAGATTACGTAAAATGCAGAAATATACTGAGAGCGAAAAATAAATACATGAATATTCAGAGTAAAAAAAAAAAAAGAAAAAAAAAATAATGATACTGTAGTACAAAATATTGGAGAACCTACTGTTCATGTCGTAGTCAAATGACAACTGGGAGAGTTAGAAAACTGCGAAAGAAATGAGCAGAAGTGGTGTGGGTAAAAGAGAGAGAGAGAGAGAGAGAGAGAGAGAGGAGGGAGACAAACAAACAAACAAGCAAATTATGCAATGAACAAAGGAACAGAGGTGGTTTGGTTATTGAGGGTTGGAGATTGTTGTTTAATATGGAGGGACTCTAAAAAGGGAAGTGAATGGCTGTTTTTTGTTTGTCCGAGTATTTCAAAATCGCTGTACTGTATGTGATGGTGACAGGATATGGCATGAAGTCTAATTGCACTATTTTCTTTTTTACTTAAAGGTAAGCCTGTACGATGGCAGACACCCCTATGAGAGTCGATGCGCACCTTAAGTAGGCGTTTAGAACATCCCTCATTTTGGGCAATTAAACTTATAAACAGTGCAGGTACGCATCAACCCCGGGAGGGTGTCTTCAAAGTGAAACAGTCTTCCAATTGTTAGCGGGTTATTAAAAACAAATCTGAACTCAACATAAGGGTATAGATGGCTCAAGAATGATAATAATTTACGTTTGAGTGGGCCAGAATTATTAGTGAATGGTAGTGGAACATACACTATCTTTTTGGGAACGGTGCAGACTACAGTTTTTGGCTTAAAAATATTGTCTAAAAATTCTTTAAGGATTTTATTGAACATGTTCAGGGGATAGCAATTGTTCTTAAAATAAGTTTCTAAAAACCTAACTTCCAGGTGAAAGTTATTCCAGTTGGAGCAAAGGGAAAGGCTCGATGAATGAGTGTTTTACATGAATTAACCTTGAAAGCAAGGGGACAGTGACTAAAAAAGTTTAACCCAAGGCCGGTAAAAGTTTTCTTTCTAAAAATGCCAGTCATAAAATATCCTTCAGAGCGAGAGACCAAAATATCTAAAAAGGAAATGCGGCCATTACATTCTTTTTGTATTTTAAAGTATTGTAATGTTTTTAGATATACTTAATCAGTACAGTTCTTAATGTTTCTTGTTTTGTATCATTTTATAGATAAGTGACCCTGATGATGGGAAAAACAATGTATTCCCGAAAGCTCGGCTGTGCCTTTGTTTATTTTTAAGAAATAATAATGTCTGGAATATTACCACGTCTTCTGGCTATCCTGTTCCTGCTTATATATATATATATATATATATATATATATATATATATATATATATATATATATATATCATAGGGGTATATTTGTCCTTTAATACATCCTTTTCAATGGATCAATGCTGCTACTCTATTTTAATTGCATATTTTTTTTTCTTTTCATTTTTTTTCATCTAATAAAGTTAACCAACGTCTAGTTTGGTCAAAACTTGGATTGGTCACCAGTAAGAAAGGATAGACGTCCACGGTACAGAAGCACTTTGTGAGCATCCATGGGGCAATTTGGGCTAGCAGAGGCACCAGGTAAATCCAAGCAAATAAGCAGCACAGGTAGCACCATCTATTGTCCTACCCTATACGGAAGAGGTGACTTGGTAAACCTACGTTTACTCCTAAGCGTGGCATCAGTGCCCTCCTATACAAACTGTACAAAGCAAATCTATATTCTATGCGTTACAGGGCTTCCTGGATATTAGGGCCCTTACTTTTCAATACTCCTTGTACACCATTCTCTCTTTTTTTCTTTATGAAACTCTGAATTATGCACAATTATTAGACGCCTGTCTTCCAACCTCTCCCCACGACCAAACCACCTTAAAACGCTCTCATCAAGAATTACCAATCACGTTCGCTTTAACCATTCACTTCAAACTCTGTCATTCATTCCCAAGCAAAATATAAGTTGATTTAAGTTGAATCTAAAATTTAGGTCAAAGGCCAAGCACTGGGACCTATGAGGTCATTTAACACTGAAATGGAATTTGACAGTAAATGGTTTGAAAGGTGTAACAGGAGGAAAACCTCGCAGTTGCACTATGAGTCAAGTGTTACAAGAGGATGGAAAGTAAGATGAAGGGAGTGTATATGAAAGGAGGTACAGTGAAAGGAACAAAAGTGGTTGCAGCTAGGGGCCGAAGGCACGCTCCAAAGAACCTTAGGTAATGCCTGCAGTGCACCGCATGAGGCCTACTGACGGAACTAACCCATTTCCAAACTCCTCACTATCATTCATCCAGATTCAACATCCAAACAGACATCTTGCATCGTAAGATTTCTGTAATTCGTGCGTAAGCATAACGCCTAATGAAATTAGGCCAACGAGTTTCGGCCAACAAAAGACGTAACGTCCCCTGCCGGGAAAAAAGAAAGGCGATTACGGAACGTAGCCAAATCCCCAGAGCCTCATTGGGACTAAACCTGCTGTCTGGGATGAAGATGTAAGTTGGGACACAACTTTACTCTGAAATTGTATTCTCTTTCTTCTTCTTCTTCTTCTTCTTCTTCTTCTTCTTCTCTCTCTCTCTCTCTCTCTCTCTCTCTCTCTCTCTCTCTCTCTCTCTCTCTCTCTCGCAACACAGGAAAGTTACATTTAAAACCAACTCAATCAGAAAAAATCCAGTGCAAATAACACACACTACGCAATTAACCACTTATTAAACATTCATGTACACGAGCATTGAATTATAACACAAGAAAGAACACCAAGTTATTCAAGCAAAGGCTCCGCATTCTTGGACATAAACAAATCAAGAGAGAGGGACAAAGTACACCTTTGAGCGAGGGGGATTTCTCAGAACGGTGACAAATCTTTGATGTCTTTTCGGGATCTGTTCGAAGAAAAGATCTGACAAGGAGATGAGAGTCGAGCGTTACGAGCGATACGAATGAGGGTTTTACGTAATAGCTCGTGTCCCTGGGCCGTCAAATGTTAATATCACTGTGATAACGCTTTGATAGTGGAATGTGGTGTGCGGTTACCGTGGAGTTGATTCTCATTAAAAGTTTTGATGCTGTTACCATAGAGTTGATTTAATTACATCCAAGACATATAAGAGATTTGGAAGTGAAAATAGGAAGAAAAATATTACAGAATTAAATCTGTATGACACCTATTTAATTACTTATTTATTTATTCATATAATGACACAAGATCTTACAAAATAATTGTGGGAACAAACGATAACGAACCATTCAAAACAAGATCTAATTCGAAAGAAAGAAAAATGGTGGGTGATTCCCAGATGAAATTAGGATAAATGAACGTATAAAGAAGAGATTGGATAACAATTAGAGTAAAAGTACCTATCACAGTGTCCCAAGGTGGCTTGGTCATAGGGAGAGAATGGAAAACACTAAGGCAAAAGTGTATAAAACTCTGAAAAATTGAGAGAAAGAGAAATATGAATTAGTTAGGAAAATGTCTGTATAATTCAAACGAAAATGCTGATTGTCTCGGGTAAAATAAATAAACATTAGTCATTACCGAAATTTCTATTTAACATCTAGATTATTTATCGATATAAAAAATAATATTCTTCTCTTTCAGCGCTCACTTCTTCTTTTTTTTACTGACGGATCTAATTCATAGCTTTTTGAAATAAGTACATTTAATATTATTTTAGTTTCACACGTTTAAAAAAAAGTATTTATGCATATGAGACTAAGATTATATTTATCATGATTTTTGTACTGGTAACCTGTGAAAATTACAGAATATTTTTCTCGATATTTTCCCACCCAAGGATAAATATATTCCATCCAGAAAATATTACTAACGACAACGCATTTCAGTTAATCAGGCGCAACATTTCTTCCTACATAAATCTTACAATAATCACTCGATTCAAACAACAAAAATATAATTGTTTTCCTGATATCCTTAACGTCCAGAGCATAAATAAACCGCTGAATATTCTTATATATTCTTCTTCATTCCGCTGATATTATTTCTCCCCTGATATATTGCGACCGGGCGATGCGTCTGGCGAAATTATGGCTCCATGCATGATTAGCAGCATTCGATTTATTATCGAGAAAGAATTTCGCACTGTCGTTAAGATTCATTCTAAAAAAGAAAAAAGAAGAAGACGAAGAAGAAGAAATTGATGAAAGAACCAGTACCTAAATCGGTTTGTTTCATTTTTGAGGGTCCTTCCTTTCCCTTCAAGGAACAGATATGACTTTTCTACGAGCGCATAATATTTCATACGGAGGTGTAATTAGCGGGAGGAATGACTTTGCGTGTTCTTTATCGTTTTAGTTTCCTTTGTCTGAGACTAAAATAAGTAGACCTTGTTATTTTAGGATGCTGGACCTTTATATATATGAGATATATATATATATATATATATATATATATATATATATATATATTATATATATATGTGTGTGTGTGTGTGTGTGTGTGCGTGCGTGTGTGTGCGTTGTGTGTGTGTGCGTGCATAAATATATATGTATATATATATATATATATATATATATATATATATATATATATATATATATATATATATATATTATATATAATGTGTGTGTGTGTGTGTGTGTGTGTGTATGTGTGTGCAGAATATCTATTTATCTATCTACCTAACCATCTACACACACACACATATATATATATATATATATATATATATATATATATATATATATATATATGTGTGTGTGTGTGTGTGTGTGTGTGTGTGTGTGTGTGTGTGTGAGTGTATGTGTGTGTGTGCTTATACTTATATATATACATATAATGGATATATATACTTTGAAAGTAAACTTTATAAAGGGTTTAAATCAGGATAACATCAAAGCGCAGGCAAACACAAAGACCATCACTGCAAATCGAAGAGAGATAATTATTTTCACATTCGATCAAAAGCCTTTCATTTATTCCTTTGACAACTTACGAAATGAAAAGGGGTCTAAAACGAACGCAGAACAATAGCCACAGGATCATTCCAGCAACGGCCTTCATATACTATTCAAAAGGGGTGTGTACAAAAAAAATTTCATATATGTGAATGTATGTGTTATTCTGGGTATATTTAAACGTTGGAGGTTCCTCAGTGTTTTTATTATTTATATTTTAATTTTTTATTACTTGTGCTTTGAAATAAACGTGAAATAAACTCAGTGCGGAGAAGCTCAGTCCCTCGGTCTTGTTTTCACAACACTTCACCATAAATGTTGGACGCAACAAAGTGCTAACTTTATAATAAAATGTTTAACTAATGACTCTTACGTAGATACAAATCGTTTTAACATAATGGTGGGACTCCTGCATGCCAAATGGAGATTTAATAATTTTTTGTTCCATTAATAAAAATGGCATTGAGTGTGTGTGTCCATGGCTCCCTAGGGGCCTATAGTCCACCAATATTACACTCTGATGGGATCTAGAAGAAAAAAGGAAAAACGGGGGGGGGTTAGCAACCTCACTCCTGATATATATATATATATTATATATATATACTATATATATATATATATATATATATATATATATATATATATATATGTATATATATATATATAATATATATATATATATATATATATTATAATATATATATATATATATATATAAATATATATATAATATATATATATATATATATATATATATTTAAATTATAGATATTAAATATATAAGTATATACATACACACACACGAATGAGGTTACAATAAGCATATAAAAATGTTTCTGTATATTTCATTCATGGCCATGACTATTTTTTTTATTAAGTTTTCCAGATCATTGTTATGAAAAACGTGTAATGAGGTAACAAAAAAAAGTAGTGTAGTAGGTACCCTTACTATGAAAAATAAACTCTCTCTCTCTCTCTCTCTCTCTCTCTCTCTCTCTCTCTCTCTCTCTCTCTCTCTCGAGCAAAAAACAGCTGAAGTCTGGCCAGGCAAATTTCAGCTTTAAGTGTTCCACATCTCCCTTCCACTCGGGTTCCCGGGATTGTATTCATCATAATGGTATTCATCGTAAGGGTATTCATCCTCCCTCTCGTTCGTGTATCGTTCCATTTCGTGGAAAAAAAAAAAAAAAACTCCTCATTGTCATGGATGCTGTGATACTTATCCATCGCATCATCGTTATCTGGACTCGATTTCCAAAATCATTTCGAGAAAAGACGGCCGCCATCAGTATCCAGTTCCCGAGACTTTTATGTGTTGCTATCGAGTATCCATTTGGGAGGTCTCGCTTGATGGCTGTTTTGTGTTGTCAATACTACTGCAATTACGATACATATCGTCATCTGCATGAGTCTTAGTCCTGTATACCTTTACTATTATTACAAAGTTGTTTGTTTTTCTGTATTTCTTTACTTTTATCCTGATATTATTACGCTTTTTCTACACACTTTTGCTTTTCAATTGATAACGCTTCTAAATTTTAATGCACAAATGATTCAGCCCTCAATATACATTTGACGATTATTTACTGTAATAAAACCTGCATCCATTATCTATGTAGTTTAGGTAATCATAATATTATACTAATGCTACGGGATTTTTTTTCTTGATAATATTTTCCCCCCATCATCCAATTTACCATCATTACCGAGATGAAATCCAATACCATCATTTTCGGGATCCAATTATCATATAACCATCAAATTCATAGTGATGAATACCATTATTATTATTGAAAAAGAAACCCACAAATTCAATTTGTAACTTGTTTACTTCTAAGTATTTACATTAAGTTTTACTTAGAAGTAAACAAGTTACAAATTGAATTTGTGGGTTTCTTTTTCAATCGTCAGAAGAAAACTGAAAGAAGTTTTTGTTTGGTTCATTATTTTATTATTATTATTATTATTATTATTATTATTATTATTATTATTATTATTATTCTTTTACCACAATTCTTAATACGTGGCTGCAATAACGAACATTCAGATCCAGCAATCTACTGTCATCTTTTCATCAACGATGAAACTGATCGGGTTTCAAAAGGTGCCTTTTGATAGGTCAGTGAATCTTCCACCTCCCACGAAGTCTAGTACAGCCAAAGAGCTACATTCATTTTTATCACATTTCCGTTTATTACGGACTGAGACTGACTTCCATGTGAACCACTTTTTAAAATGAGGTTATTTGTGGCTTTCTGACTACATAAATCATTCCCTGAGGTCGCGTATGAAATAAAATTCCATGAGATATCAGGATTGAAACTTGCACCTAGTCACGCGGTTCACTGATGCAGTCGAAAAGTAATCTTGTTTATGTTATGAAAATCTTGCTGTATGAATAAGTTATTCCTGACATAAATGTGTGTCAATTACTCCACGAAAATACCAGTCTGCTAGTCCATATTCGAATGCAATTAAAGAGATTTACACAAATGTTGAAGACCTAATCATTCCTCAGCAGTAGCTACTGATGGTAACAGTGTATACTTGACACGCTCACTCACACAAATATGGCCCTGACAGGTTTCGACTTTATTTCCAAGCCACTGACGAAGGACCGATACATAGTATTAGAAGTCACAAATATATATATATGCTACAGAGACAGTACTGACGAACATACACACAACAATACTGTCTCTGTAGTAGTATATATATTTGTGACTTCTGATACTATGTGTCAGTCCTTCGTTAATGGCTTGGAAATAGAGTCGAAACCGGTCAGGACCTACACCCTGTCTCTTAGTTCTCACTTGTGGATAGTGTGATAAATGAATCGCGTGCTAAAGTGATTACAATATATATATATTATATATATATTATATATATATATATATATATATATATATATATATATATATATATATATATATATATATATTTTATATCATATACATATATATTATTTATATATCATATATATATATATATATATGTAAGTGTTTACATAATAAAAATATGGAATGGTTAGTCCATATATATAAAAGAATAAAACTAAAGAGGTCAACCAGATTGCTTGCAGGAATGTGATCAGACTAGAGACGCTAAAGATGACGTATACAATAAAAGTAGGCTAAGATAACATGCCGTCACCTGTAGTCATTCAATTGTTTATAAACATTAGTCCAAGCTCCCTGCTTGAGACAACTACGGCCTACGTGATCTGTAGCGTGTCTCATTTTATTTTGATTTGTGTGTTCATATGAAACTGTCATTTGTATGTATGTTCATATGTTCGAACTACTGTCTGTTCCTTCATAACTTGTAACAGAGATGGTAGACAGGCAGAACAGAGTTAGCTATCGTCATTAGAAGACCTGTACCTCTTTACCTAAGCTTTATCATGTAGAGGAATAGGATTAGCCATCATCATTGGCAGAAGCGATCAAGCTATCGTTATTAGAAGACTTGTACAATCATACCTGATCTTCACCATGTAAAACTTCAGAAGAATATATAATTTTTTATACTTAGTGTTTTCTACAAGAACCTCCTCACCGAACCAACATGAGTTTAACACATCGTTCGTAATAACCAACAAGATAATACCGACTTCGTAAGTGATCTACAAACCCCCAGACACTCCATTGAAGATGGAAGTGCAATACCAACCGACTTAGCGTAAGATTATCGCAAGTCTAACATTACCTCATAGGGCGCCTTATCATACAAGGCACAAGCCCTAATATTGGTGGCCAGCGTACCAGAAGAACTCTACAACGTCCTACGAAGAAAAAACCAGAATAATAAATCATGTATCATAAGAAGTCAACGACGACGGAAGCAGCAGATTCTTCAAGCAACCTAGTATCATCGTTAGTGAGCGACTTCAGAAAACAATAAGAACTCTTCAAACGACGACGAAAGCAACAGATTCTTCAACCAACTTAGTATCATCGTTTAGTGAATAACTTCAAGAAACAAAAACCGACGTGTCTTTTTCCTACGGCAACGCAAGCTTCGTCTCTCATTAGAATCATTCAAGAAAACATCGTTAGTGAGCGTTTCCGGCACTTCAAGAAACAAACGAACGCGTCTGCAGCATCGGATCTTTCAAGGGCTCGAATCATCGAAACAACGCGCACGGAGGAAACTCAAGCCAAACCAGGTCATCCGCTAAATAGAGAAGGAGGACCAAGGCCCGTGTGTCGTTATCAGCAACACCGAGTGACTTCCCACAAAAGCAAGCTAAGTACATTTTTTTATTCATTTGAGTAACTTTGAGTGTTTCCTTTGCAGGTCGAATTTCGTTATTCCTGTGGCTGAAGTTACGAGACATTCTTAATCTTACTTTTTTACAGAAATTATCTACATCATTGAGATTTCGCTACTGCGAGTTTTTATCTTTGAGTGTCTGTTTCCAGAAGTTCTACTGAAATATCATAATCATATACTATGTTAATTTTATCATTTTTTGGTGATTATTAATCTCTTACGTAACAAATCATATTAAACAGTGAATATGCGTTTACGCAGTGGACGTCTGTATTTATACAGATGCATGGATAGGGTCGTTAAGCACCGTAGTGATTAGAAACACACAAAAAACAAGTGGAACACCCGTACAAATCTATATAAATTAGAGGTAACACTATTTCGGGTTATGACAATAAATGCTCCTTTGCAAAGTCCCGATCGCAGTTTTAGCCTTGAGTTTTTTGAGTTATATAAAATATCGAACCTCAATGACTCAACTTAACTTTAAAAATATGGCTGGATTGCAAGGAATAACATGTCTGTAAAAAAAAAACTTTCATCAGGCTAAATGCGCTGACCAGGATCCCTCACTATTTCAAATTTTAGCAAAGAATGAAGTACAAACAGTTAATATTGAATGCAGTAGTGATAACTTGTCTTATTAGTAATCGCTCAGTTCCTAATAGTTCGTCATTCATTGTTTTATACGTAACCAGCAACATAATGCTAAAAACACACAATACGTTGCCGATGGTAATAAAGAGAAGGATCCTAATTATTACAAAAAGAAATAGAAACAGTAGCCCGTTCAGAATCAAACAAGCAAACTCGGTGACTGTGTCACCTAGTCAAGCGGTCAAGGTCAGTTAAATCTGCCGAGTTTTCAAAGCAAAGCAAATTCCACACAATAAGCGACTCTAGCAGAGTGGGGAAAAGCGATGTTGGTTCATACATACCGATATCTTTTTGAATTAAAAAGGATTTTTCCTATGAAACACACGACCGTATAAAGTAATCAGAGCAGGTTTTCGTTTTTTTTTAATACGTAAGTTATTATAAGTAGTGGTGGATTAACCCCGACTGTACGCGCCGTAAAAATTAGAATATCTTGTTTATTCCTTTAGTACACGTAATATCCTGTATTTACGGACTCACCGTCTGTTGTTCGAACTTCCCTAATGAGAAGTCCGGATAAGCGAGCGTTTACAGATACCTCTATAGTTATAAAAAACATTGATCTGTATCTAGTGTAATTGTAAGATTCATCTAGGGGTATACAAAATATTATCTTACATCCTGCAAAATAAGGCGTGTTTATCAAAGGAAAATCCTATAAACCTTCAAACATATTAAAATCCGTTTGAACAAAAATGAGACAGTTAATCAAATAATAACTTATATAAAGGAACAATACATTTGTCTCATAAATCGTAACATTGTTCAAATGACCCAACAGAATTCTCCCACAACCGCAGTCGCACTTTGCACGCAAAATCTTGAGAAGCATGCACCCTCGAATGTCTTAGTGCGTGTAAAAAGACTTTGCTGGGAAATGAAATTTTAATCCTTCCCGACACTCTGAAATATAACGATTTCCGCGAACAAAGCCCTAGACACGGTTGACTCGCTGCAAACAAGTTAATATAGTAATCCACAAAAACCTATACATATAAATATCGCATTTCTTTTATTGTTGCTAATTTTTAATCCCGCCCAACCAGTCGTGGATGAATCTCTCTGATAATCTATCTAAAGTAATATCCGTAAAGTCATTCAAGCAGAGGTGATTCAGCAGAAATTTTTTTTATCTTTTACCTGAATACCAGGAAGTTTCTCCACTAGCGAGTGATCTCTGGAAAATAACGGATGTAATTTAACACAAAATACGGTCTAAGGACAAACATAAAGCTATATACGTACCTTCGTATAGACTCTCAATGAAATTTCAAAATAGAGATAAATGACGAAGTTGAAAAATGTTAGTAATAGGAGTCATTAGGAAATCAAATAAGCCCATTTAATTTTTCCCTCAAACGTCATGCCATAAAAAATCGGACTTGGCGTATCTGCGTATATTTCTGTCGCTTAAACAAGGAAACGACTCCCGATAGTTTCCAGTGCCATGTACCGACGACATTTTATCTCTGTTAGGTTAGAATAAATTTTTCACCAGCTTGGACTTACTTAAAGGCTTTTACCAGATACCATTACCTAAGTGATTGTACCTCATACTCCGTTTTCAGCACACTCAGGGGACATTATCAATTTTTTACGTATGCCTCCGGCTTACGTTGCGCCCCAATTACAATATAGTGTTTGGAGACTTTTAGGGGATAACCTACATGCCTATATGGATGATCTTGTAATCTTTTCTAATACCTTAGAAGTACATTCACATAAAGTAGAGCTAGTGCTACAGAGACAAAGACAAATAATCTCAGAGTAAAATATCTAAATGTGAGTTTTTTAAAACCGAACATGTTTATCTAGGTTTTATGTGTCTGGTCAAGGTCTTAAAAGTAGTCCATGGTAAGGTGTCGGCTATTCATAACTTTCCGGTACCTATTAACGTAACAGGGGGATACAGCACTTTGGCGCTGTAGTGGGTATTACAATCGTATGTAAATATGTAACTCTTCAATCATGACAGCTCCTTTAACAGATCTTACGAAGAAGAGCGTAGATTGATTATGGTCTAAAAAGCATCAACAGGCGTTCGATATCTTAAAAGCGGAATAATGCAGCTTACCTAACTTAAAAATCCCTGATTTAAATAAGGAATTTTTTTTTTTTATTGCAACAGACGCCTCAGACCAAGGGGTAAGAGGGGTACTACTTCAGTAATATGATAAACAGTTCTTTCCTATAGCTTTTTATTCACGTAAACTAAAGCCCTCTGAAAGTAAATATGCAGTAATAGGCAAGGAAGGGCTAGGTATCTTTAACTCACTAGTATATTTTAAGTTCATAATCTATGGCTATCCTGATAAAATCCTTACTGACCATGAGTCATTTACCGAGTTTTTTCAAAGGCTTTAATCACAGTCCAAAAGGAACTCGGTGACAAATGATCATTCAGGTCTTTGGAGCCAAGATAAGATATCCTAGCCTGGGAAAGCAAATATCATGGCTGACGCATTATCCCACAATCCCCGCACCATACTGCAAAGAACCATTAATTAGACTAAAAGATATAGAAACATCCGTGGCCTATTGTTAAAACCGTATCTAAACCAAGAAAATTCCTTAACCCAAGAGATCGCGAGCATTGAATATCTGGGTTGGAGCGCAGAACTGTTACAAACTGAACAAAGCAAGAGTCAACAGACATAACTCAAAACAATAAACACTTCGAACGGAAACAGAGTCAGCAGCAATAAACACCAAACAATAAACACTTCGAACGGAAACAGGGTCAGCGGCTAAGCAAAAACAATAAACACTTCGAGCAGAAACCCTAAAGCAAAAGTATATTTAAAGTATGTGTATAGATAATGTAATCAAATGAAAATTATATGTAAGCCGTGACGAGGAAAACCCGAAGACAGCAGATGACTAACGACCAGGTAGTAGTAATAATCTCTTCATACCAATCGTCATAAACTGGTTGCATTCCGTCATCCAGGGTTCCTCCTATGTCACAGAAAGCCAAATCACTGTTTTACTGCCTAACCAATGCTTACAGATATAAAAAGCACATAACTGATTGTAACACGTGTCATGAAAACAAGGGACACACTAAGACACCTGTCAGTTAAGGGCCTATCCTGTGCCAAATCAATCCTTGAAAGAAAAATACGTAGAATTATTAACAGAATTATGAGTCTGACAGAGGGAATGAACACTTCTTAGTGTTAATAGTTCCTTGACACGTTATATAGAATTATAGCACTAAAAACAAACACCGCAATTGAGTGCATTAGGAATATTTATGAGTGCTAAATCAGTAAACATGGAATTCAACACATGATAATGTGACTCGGGTGGTGTAAATCAATAATAATCTCCATAACACGTGGTGTGAATTCCTTTCCATTAAGAAAACCATTAATATATTTTATCACCCAGAGTCAATCGGTTTGGTAGAATAACTGATATTAAATAGGAAGTGTCAATGTCTTACGAGTTACAACTCGTGATATTGGATCCGAACTGGATTATAGCGGTTCTCGCGGTTTTAAATACCTTTATCATTTATATCTTGTATCTATAGAATTGATGCCGCAAGTAGCCTTATACGGTACGCCGCTAGAACACTTTTCCACATATTCAAGCCAAACCATTATTTTATCAAATATATATAAAAAAATATAAATAAATAAATATAAAAAAAAAATAAGATAAATATGGATACAAGTGGAGTCAATATAATACACTCCGTAAGAAGTCGGAAGGGTTACAAATTATAATAAAAAAGGAATCACGATAAAATCAATAAGCAAAACGTAACCATAGATAATTAAATATCCAAATATATATGCGTAAAGATTTGAACTCTAACTTAACGCTTTAGTAATGACAAATAAGCTAAAAGTTCAAACACATATCCAAAATCTACTGACATATTGTCTGTCCCGGTGATTTATATTCGTAGTCAATGAAAAAAAAAAATTAAATAAATAAATAAATAAATAAACTAATAATAAATAAAATAAATAAAATAAAATAAAAGAGATTTTAAAGTCAGGAAGTCTAGAAGTGAAAATGTTATCTATGGAATAATCCTATATGAATCTTATACAGGGCTAATAATATATATAGAATTTGTATGGAATCCTTTTTCATTAGTTCGAATAATGAATATTTAATTTAACATAATTACAATTATGCAGATTTCCAACGTGAAACTAATATATTGTTCAATTTTGGTACTGTTTTTTTTTTTCAGACATTCTTCTCATGTGGGTCGAGTATTAAAAAACAAAAAATAAATTTATCCTAAAGTCGTATCTCTTACAGCAAGTAACGTAACTCTTAAGCTGGTGACGACGTCATCAGTTCTAGAAGGTCTGTCGCGTTTGCCGTATCAGCATTGATTCCTTTAACCTCAAAGTATGCGCTTGCAAAACAGATTGACTGGAGAAAGGAATGCTTAGCCCGAACTTCTCATGGGCAAGGCAGACGTTAGGTACAAGTGTCTATCGGTATGCGCAATGCAACTTGCAATCATTTTAAAATTAATACACAAAATAAGGAAATAGAATTTCTATAACATCAAAATGAATTAATTTTTTCTGAACCTCATAGACATTTAGAAGTATCACGATATGGATATGGATTATTTACTTGCAACATTAGCTTATTACAATTCAAGTAAAACATTCATGGGAAAATGTCACATTTTCTTGAAAAACCCAAAGTTTATTTAGAAATTAGTTACTATGTGGGGTTTTTTCGTTGCATCTCCTACCTATTAATAAAGTTTTTAAAATTAACCTCAGAGGATGCGCGCGAGAAAATTGAATATGAAACTTTTGTTAGGGCACATAGGATCAGATTTTATCACAACTTAATTTCAGTTAGCATAGAGAACTACAGAATCATGATTAATCTTCTCTTTGACTCTTATGTTGCCTGGCAATCTTACAATTAGCTCCGTTTTCCACTTCTTTGTCTAGTAACTTACTACCAGTAATATCGAATTTTCTTTGAGATTCGTAATGATATCTATTTATTTTTATAATTATGGATATTTTTTGTTTACAAGTCATCATAGACCTGGATAGGTTCCATCATTGTTAATGCCATGGATAAAAAAGTTTGTTACAGCGGACTCTTTTGAATTCCAAAATATCAGCGAATTCATTCGTGGGTTAAGTCTGGTCTAAATGGCTCTCTCCCCTCCCCTGTATTTGGATGTCTACTGAATTTACTTTGCCCTTGTGACAAGTATAATTTCACTTGCAGGCTGATTAATGGAACCTGTTACAGTATCCTGCAGTACGAGAGTTTCACATCGCAACTTCAAAAAAAGCGTTCGTCGCAGCGGACGACTACAGTCAAGTAACAACCGCCTACAATGTGAAAGGAATTTCATGGACTTCTTCGACCGACACCGTATCTCGTCGTTAATCTCGTTTTAATGCGGAACGCTCCGGCGGCTGTCGGAATCGACTACAATAAGGGACATACTTCCGACAATTACGACCCGAAGGATATTCAACTCTACTTTGCTGGCGAAGGACTCGTGCTGGGGATGTTTTTTTTTTATTCATCGCGAACCGTAATCGTGTAGCTTAGGATGCAGAGAATAAGTATGAGCGCAAAAATAGAACGTTGGACCCGCCCAGGCCCAATTTTTCCCCTGTTTTAACCCTGTGAAATAGGGCCGTTTCATTGGGCTATAGGTGGTTGTCTGGAACTGTGTAATGGACGAAAAGTTGTTCGAACGCTAGTTAAAAGTGAAGTAGTATAACCTCGGTCATGTATCCTATATATATAAAGTATCATGTATCCTATATATAAATGATCATAAATAACAGAATCGAAATATATTTTTTGCGTGTACGCACTAGGAATCTATATATAAATGATCATAAATAACGAATCGAAAATATATCTTTGCGTGTACGCAATAGGAATCTATTTAAAGTGCACATATATTAATCATAATTATATGAATCCATATACATATGTATAAACAAATCAGGTAGCCTATAATCAATCTGTTACCTTTTTTCTTACCAATATCTGCAGTTATTTATGAGTTAGTCTATGAATTAATGAATCAGATATATAACAGTTAGCATAAACATTAATAATTTTTATCAATTCATATATGAAATTTTTTATCAGTTAAAATATGATTTTTTATCATGTTAATCTTCATTCTATGCAATTGTCAGAGTACATTAGTATTTTCTGTAGCATATGTATCTTAATGAAATGAAGTGAAAAACTGTATCATTATATATCACGTGATCACTATTATTTACCAATATCATTGTTTTCTATTTTATTACTTGAATCAATTCATGTACACCATGAATTTTTATTTACTTATATATATATATATATTCACATAGTGTCTGTATCACACTCCTATAAGTCAAATGCAAGTCAAGTTTGAGTAATATTCAGTAGTTGGTTTTGGTAGCTGACCGAGCTGATGTAAGTGTTTACATAATAAAAATATGGAATGTTAGTCCATATATATAAAAGAATAAAACTAAAGAGGTCAACCAGATTGCTTGCAGGAATGTGATCAGACTAGAGACGCTAAAGATGACGTATACAATAAAAGTAGGCTAAGATAACAGGCCGTCACCTGTAGTCATTCAATTGTTTATAAACATTAGTCCAAGCTCCCTGCTTGAGACAACTACGGCCTACGTGATCTGTAGCGTGTCTCATTTGATTGTGTGTTCGTATGAAACTATGTCATTTGTATGTATTTCATATGTTCGAACCTACTGTCTGTTCCTTCATAACTTGTAACAGAGATGGTAGACAGGCAGAACAGAGTTAGCTATCGTCATTAGAAGACCTGTACCTCTTTACCTAAGCTTTATCATGTAGAGGAATAGGATTAGCCATCATCATTGGCAGAAGCGATCAAGCTATCGTTATTAGAAGACTTGTACAATCATACCTGATCTTCACCATGTAAAACTTCAGAAGAATATATAATTTTTTATACTTAGTGTTTTCTACAAGAACCTCCTCACCGAACCAACATGAGTTTAACACATCGTCGTAATAACCAACAAGATAATACCGACTTCGTAAGTGATCTACAAACCCCCAGACACTCCATTGAGATGGAAGTGCAATACCAACCGACTTAGCGTAAGATTATCGCAAGTCTAACATTTACCTCATAGGGCGCCTTATCATACAAGGCACAAGCCCTAATATATATATATATATATATATATATATATATATATATATATATATATAATAATATATGTGTGTGTGTGTGTATGTGTGTGTGTGTGTGTGTGTGTGTATCCCCCCTCACACAGATGGAGAGGGAGAGAGGACACCAATTTCCGTGAAGCACCAATTGACAAAAAGTGCTTATGCCATTAAAACCTAAATGATGGGAAAAGATTTGGGGGTGGCATCCTTCCCAAACCTTGGGAAATGGTTGAACCGTGTGGGATCCAGCCATGGAAGAAATCATTGGCGAGAGAGGAAAAGCATTAGGATTTCTCAATGGAAGTCCTCGATCAGAAAGAAGAAGAAGAAGAAGAAGAAGAAGAAGAAGACGAAGAAGAAGAAGAAGAAGAAGAAGAAGAAGGACGGGGTTCCTTCTGATCAAAGAGGTGATCTGTGGGAAAACGGTCCAGGATATTATTTCCTTTTATGAAATACGAAAAGAAAAGAATTTGACGAGAGAGAGAGAGAGAGAGAGAAGAGAGAGAGAGAGAGAGAGAGAGAGAGAGAGAGAATGCTGATGAAAATATTAAATTTTTCTCTCAGTCAAGTTCAGAGGGGCTTTGTTGTTCAAGTGAATAAACGCACAGGCGCTCATGAGCTTTCTTCTTTGATGCAAGTATGCAGTTGCTGGACATGCACAGAAAATTCTGTCATTTATAATTCATATGTAGATGTATACACACACACACACACACACACACACACACATATATATATATATATATATATATATATATATATATATATATAGATACATATTGACTGGGAAAAATGTTCTGTTATAACAGAATTTCATCTAACAAAAGGAGCCCATAAAAACGTCAAAATAAATGAGAGAAAATATCTTATTTCAGAGACCTGCTGTCTCTACCTTCCTACCTGAAGAGAGAGAGACAGCAGTCTCTGAAATATAGTATTTTCTCTATATATTTTGGCGTTTTTATGGGATCCATTTATTAGATATATATATATATATATATATATATATATATATATATATATATATATATATATATATATACTTGTAGGCTTCCAGGGAAAGGCATTCGATATAATTGAAGGTTTATTGCTGATGCCGACGTTTCACAACTACATTGTTGCATTTTCAAGGCTGAAATACAGCGAGTTGATTCTTAATAATTAATCATAAAAACACTTATAATAAAATATAAAATATAACTAAAATCACTTATTTAAAATGTTAACTCATTTAAAAAATATAACATATATAAAAGCAAAAAAAGACACAAAAAAACACAACACCATTGGCACGAAAATGACCTACCCAGACGGGAGTTGAAAGGAAACTGTTGTGAAACAAAGTTACAATAATAATAGACAAGGCACACACGTACAGTAAGGACAACGACAAGACAAATAGGGCCGTTAAGCAATGAACAATTGTGTAGATGAGGTTTGGGTGTTTAATGATGGGACAGTTAATTTTATCATTATGGACTCTAGGGCTGTTAGGTCATTGTTTTTCTGCGTTTGTCCTATAGTATCTGAAAATCATTTGTTATCTATGTATGTTTTGCATAATTTGGAATGATTCCTTATATTGGATTGCTCTGGGTTGGACAGTCTGCTTCCAGTTCTAAAACTAATTCCTCTATGGGCGTCTATGCGTACCCTTAGCAGTCGTTTGGTACATCCAACGTAAGTCCCCTGGTTACACCTGGGGCAAGTATACTTATAAACAACGCTGGACGTAAACAACGGACTAACTTTGTCCTTGAGCTTGAAAAAGGACCCGATGGTGCAAGGATTTTTGGGAATCAATTTAGATTTAAGGCAGGCCAATTCTTCTGAATTAAATTTAGACACTTTTTCCTAAAGACATCATCATATAAGTAAGGGAACGTTGCAAACATTTTCATTTTCGGCACAGTATGGATAGCAGTGGGCATTTCCATTTTCTTGTCTAAGAACTTGTTTAAGGCTCTGAAGAAACCAACCCTTTGAGGAAAACAGTTTTATTACTGAAGTAGTTCGCCAAAGTTACGACCTCTTCGTGGAAGGCCATCCAACTGGACGCGTGTGTAAGGCCCTGTGGAGGAGAGTAGAAATGGAGTTTAATTTAAAATTAGGAATGACAGAAGCTGTAGAAATTCGTGCCCAAACCTGTAAAAGTATCTTTTCTATAAATCCCTGTATAAAAACTTAAGCCCTTGGTTCTTTTCTAGAGACAATAACATCCAGGAACGGTAATTTATTGTTTAGATTCCTTCTCCACGGTTGAATTTGATGTTCGGGTGTTGTGACCTAGTCACAGGAGTCGGGCATTAAAAATCACGCTTGAAAAGAGCAAACGTGTCATCGACGTAACGGTTTTATAAAACAAAGGGGTGGAAAGAAGAAAGAGGGCAACTATCCAGCGCCTGTTCTTCCAGAGAACTCATAAAGATATTGGCGAACACCGGACCTAAAGGGAACCCATTGCCATCCCCTCCACCTGTCTATATACAATGTTATTAAAAATAAAGGCCGTGTCCAGCACGGCCAATTCTAAAAATTGCTTAAATAACGTTTGCTCTTTTCAAGCGTGATTTTAATGCCGACTCCTTTTTAGACTATGTCAACACACAAACAACACCCGAACATCAAATTCACCTTGGAGAAGGAATCTAACAATAAATTACCGTTCCTGGATGTTATTGTCTCTAGAAAAGAACAAGGGTTTTATACAGGGATTTATAGAAAAGATACTTTTACAGGTTTTGGGCACGAATTTCTACAGCTTCTGTCATTCTATTTTTATTTTCAAATTAAACTCCATTTCTACTCTCCTCCACAGGGCCTTTACACACGCGTCCAGTTGGATGGCCTTCCACGAAGAGGTCGTAACTTTGGCGAACTACTTACAGTAATAAACTGTTTTCCTCAAAGGGTGTTCTTCAGAGCCTTAAAACAAGTTCTTAGACAAGAAAATGGAAATGCCCACTGCTATCCATACTGTGCCGAAAATGAAAATGTTGCAAACGTTCCCTACTTATATGATGATGTCTTTAGGGTGAAAAGTGTCTAAATTTAATTTAATTCAGAGAATTGCCTTGCCTTAAAATCTAAAATTGATTCCCAAAAATCCTTGCACCATCGGGTCCTTTTTCAAGCTCCAAGGACAAAGTTAGTCCGTTGTTTACGTCCAGCGTTGTTTATAAGTATACTTGCCCCACCCAGGTGTAACCAGGGGACTTACGTTGGATGTACCAAACGACTGCTGAAGGGTACGCATAGACGCCCATAGAGGAATTAGTTTTAGAACTGGAAGCAGACTGTCCAACCCAGAGCAATCCAATATAAGGAATCATTTCAAATTATGCAAAACATACATAGATAACAAAGATTTTCAGATAATAGGACAACGCAGAAAAAACAATGACCTAACAACCCTAGAGTCCATAATGATAAAATTAACTGTCCCATCATTAAAACACCCAAACCTCATCTACACAATTGTTCATTGCTTAACGGCCCTATTTGTCTTGTCGTTGCCTTACTGTACGTGTGTGCCTTGTCTATTATTATTGTAGACTTTGTTTCAACAGTTTCCTTTCAACTCCCGTCTGGGTAGGTCATTTTCGTGCCAATGTTGTTGTGTTTTTTGTCTTTTTTGCTTTTGTATATATATATTTTTATAGAGTTAACATTTTAAATAAGTGATTTTAGTTATATTTATATATTTTATAAGTGTTTTTATGATTAATTATTAAGAATCAACTCGCTGTATTTCAGCCTTGAAAATGCAACAATGTAGTTGTGA
>NC_087219.1:31646428-31671428 GCF_015104395.2 Macrobrachium nipponense
TTTAACTCTTCCTTATTTGTGATGGTCTCATTATTAGGTCCCTTATATGCATATAGCTTTCTTTCTCTGTCTCCATAATTTATTGATTCAAATTTATTTGCAGAGTTAAATTACCATCCTATTTTTACCTCTGCCCAATCATTATACTTTGTTAAGGTCTCTTTGTAGAGCGTTCCTATCTTCATCACAAGGTAATTTCTCTACTTATTTTCTTGTGTCATACTGCGAAACTACTCACTACCGAATCCTTCACATTATTGTCTATGTCTTCTTCCAATCATAATAACAAAACAGTATTGCAGCTAACACCGTACCTTGCGGCACACCGGAATATTACCTTGACTTCATCCGATTTCTCGTCGTTTGCAATAACTATCTGTTTTCGTTGTTGTGTAAAAATTCTTTAACCATCTTCCATACTTTATCCACGATATTGTGTTTTCTAATTTTCTTCGCTAATATATTATGGTCGTCTACTTTATCAAAAGCTTTTGCAAAAGTCTAAATAAACCACATCTGTTTCATTTCCGCTTTCATATTTTTGAATATGTTCTCACGGTGGACTAACAGTTGGTTTGTGTACTTTTTTTCCGTGGGTTACGAAACCATGTTGTCCTTTATTCAAATTCAAATTATTTTTTATTAAATGTTTCATAATCTTTTTTCTTCATTACCCTTTCATACACTTTCATAATATTGTGATGTTAGACTCACAGGCCTATAAATTACTTGCCTCTAGTCTTGATCCACTTTTGAAAGTAGGGGTAATATATGCTAATTTGTGCTCATCATAAATCTTGCCTGTATCTACACTTTTGTATCTTAATAAATCATTTGTAAGGGGCTTTGCGATAGAATGAATCTACTTTCTTTAACAAAATAGCAGGAATTCCATCAGGCCCTGCAGCAGCTCCATTTTAATTTCATTAATAGCCTGCACAATATCAGCTTCATTAATATCTATGTCAGCTAAATATTCACTATTTTTCATCCCTTACTTCTATATCATTATCTTCATTATCTATTTCTAGGGGTGAATTCTCTCTTATATCGTTCTGCCAGTTATGTTGCAAATTTCCTTTTTTCATTCGTTAATCTCCCTTCAATTCTCAGAGGGCCTATTTCTATTCTTCTTTTATTCATCTTCTTCGCATATGGTATAATAGTTTGGGGTTTTTGCTTGATATTTAATAGGGTTTTTTCTTCCAAGTCCCGTTTTTCATTTTCTTTTGATTGTATAATCTTTTGTTCTGCATTTTCTATCTTACTTTTTAGTTCTATAACTTTCCATGCATTTTTTTCTTTTGCAAGACCTTTTTTCCACTTTCTGATTTTCTGGAACAAGATCTTCGTGTCTTGGTATGCATGAATGATGTTTACTTTTCTTCTTCGGTATATATTTTTTCCACTATTTTCTCCAATATTTTATATAATATCTCCGTATTTACCCTTATGTCATCACTTACGAAAATGTTATCCCAATCTTTGTTTAATTCTTCATTAATTTCTGACCATTTTATATTTTTACTGTAGAAGTGTATTTTCCATATCCTTCCCACTTTTTCATTTTCTTGCTTATCTCTATTTTCACTTGCTTTGGAAGAAGTGTAATTCTATGACATTATGGTCTGAAATACTTCGCATTATAAAAACTATTATTTCTTTAACATAATTCATCTCGTTCACAAATACTAGGTCTAAAGTATTTTCCTTTCTTGTTGGCAGGTGATTTATTTGTTGAATGTTGTATTCTAGTAGCATATCTAATAGCTTTTCAAATTGCCTCTTATCTTCTGCACTACTATTACTCTCTTTTTTATATGTATAAGTACAACCACAATCTCCTATTCGTTCTTTCCATTCTACGAAAGGAAGTTGAAGTCACCAGATAGGAGAATAGTCCAGTCCTTGTGATTTCTCATATATCATCCAATTTTTCAATTATTAAGTCAAACTCTTTAGTATTAGGAGGTCTATATATTACTATGTTCATCAATTTTTCAGATTCAAATTCTACCGCTATTAGTTCACATTCTGGAGTTTACTATATTCTCATATATTTTTCCTTGTTTTTTGTCTTTCCCATATATTGCGGTTCCCCCCTTGATTCCTATTTTTTCTATCTGATCTATAAGTTTGGAACCCTTTTTATTTGATCATCATTCCCAGTCTCTTGGGAATACCAGTTTCACTTATATTCATTATATCTATTTTCTTTTCATTTTGGGTTAGTTCTCTAAGTACTCTATTTTTCTTTTTGAGTTACTCGTAACTAAACCCTGCGCATTCATCACTATGATGGTTTGCGTGTTTTCTCCTTCATTTAATACTGGTAGTAATAAGGATTTTCCCATGTCTCTTTCTGTTCTGGTATGTTTGTTCTTTTTTTCATTTCCAGAAATTCTGACATTAAAAAATCCAACTTTTCCATAATATTTGATCTTCCTTCATCATAATTATTCATTTTGTGTCTGAATCTGCAATTTTCTCCGTTTTTCTTCTGCAATATCCTCTTGCATAATAAATACAGTTATTTAATCTCTTGAGTAGAATTTCGGAGCTGATGCTTTGAATTTTTGCTGACACCTCTGCATATCTCATTGGTGGTTTGCTTTTCTCTTTTACCTGATATTCTTGATTTCTCTCTTTATTTGTTTCTTTCTTATTTTGGATTTAATTACTTGGTTGGTTATTTATTTGATTATGATTCATGGCTACAGGGTGCATATATTTGCATTTTTTGTCGAACTTACATCCTTTTCCTTCTTTTCTTTTGGTTTTTTACATATTTTTGGATGCAGATCTCTGCAAATCATCCCCATATCCATCTAAGTATGCACATTTACCATATATTTCATTGTTTTTGACATATCTTAGGATGTTTGTAGTAACATCTTTCTTTCTCCAAATCTGCAATTCCCTCTTTTCAAAAGGTTGCAGATTTTGTCTTTCTTTTGTCTATTTTTTTTTGTCCTTTTTTTTCCGTCTTTCCCGTCATTGTATAGATCTGGGTAGAGCCTCTTCGGGATTTGCTTTTCTGTTGTCATATCGTAATTTATTTCTTCGTAGGTATGCTGCTTTATTTGCCTCATATGTAGTATCATGAGTATCTCTGCATCCATACTTTTATCTTGTTCTTTGTTTCCTTATTTTTTTCTGTCATTTCATTTTTGTTTTACTTCTCTTCCGTTTTCTCTTCTTCTTTTCTTCTTCTTCTTCTCCTTCCTTCTTCTTCTTCTCCTCAACTATTTGTACATTCAATCTTGATTTAATAACATTGTCTATCCATGATAGACATGTTTGAACAAAAAATTCTTGTATCTTTTCTCAAATCTTGTATTACCTCAGCACACTGTGGATGGGTCGGAATGTTGCATGCGCACATTTTCTGATTAGGTTTTTGTGGATTGACTATGCTATACCAAACCTTACACAGTTTGCATGCTTTCGCATTCTTTTTCCTAATGCATCAATTAGGATATTCACAAGATTCACTTCTTATTTCATTTTCTTTGTCGGAATATGTTGGTTTATGTATATTTTCTTTATGAGTCTCTTGACCACTTGGATTTTATTTGGAACTTCTTCAATTATTTTCAAGATGTTTTCATTAGATTTGTTCCAGTTTGAAGGATTATATCCTTCTAATATATCTATGAATGCGTTATTTGTATCTTTTTGGTTAGGACTGTTGCTGATTTCATAGATGAGAAATGCCAGTTCCCTTCCTGCTACCTCATCGTATTGCGAATCTGCTAAACACTGCCAAATTACGCCACCTCTTCCCGCAGTTGGAACTTACTGCCATCTTGTTCTGATTTATAGTATTACACTTGATAAAACTAACTTAGAAGACGCTTTATCCTACTATTTTCACACTAATCTTATAACCGATAGTTCACTAACACTTCTAGATATTTCTCAAATTCTAGTCGTATGTTAAACTTGTGAGAGAGAGAGAGAAGAGAGAGAGAGAGATTAGATTCACGAAAACGTTATGATTTATTCTCGTTTTCTTTTTATTCTCCTAACTATTTAATTTCAGGTTATTTGTAATTCTATACTGATATATATTTGAACTACTGTTCAATCTAACCGCAATCGAATAGGCAATCCTCATATATTTCGCAAACTGAGATTTCTAAGGATGGCTTCAGAGAAAAACTAAATAACAGTCGCTGCCACTCTCGTCCTTGGGCTAGTGAGGATTACCTCGTCTAGGCCATCCCTTTTATTGCTACCCACAATGCTTAACTAACACGTAGACATATAAATCAATCCTTGGATCAAAATACGTATACACATATTTTAGGAAATATGCCAACTACTCGAGCCTAGTGCTGATTATTCAGTTCGTGAGCTGAAAACCCGCTTGCTTTACAAGGCCATGGTTATATATTTAGCAACCAGACAAGAAAGGTTTTCAAGAGACTAAATAAAACTTGACGTTTTTTGCAGTCTGGGCTCACACAATTATGCAATGTCAATATTGGCCAGATATGAACAGCATATGTTTTTAGCGAGTCATTTTTAGAACCCACAAAAAAAAAAAATTTTCTCCCGCGATAAATTTCGGAAAGTTTTCTGTAATGGAATAAGTGGAGTGAAGGTTAATCTAGAGTGTTATTAAAAACAATTATTGCAGGGGATATGTGAGTTTGACCCAACGGCCCCGCTTCCTTCTATCTGAATTAACAAAACCAGCGAAGCGTCAAATATTTTTTTTTTCAGATAATTTCCAGTGACCTAAAACCATTCTCTCGCCGGTAAAAAGGTTATTAAAAGTGGCGGTAATATTGCAAATGCAGTATGCGTTTTCAATTAGTCATTAACGATCTTAATAAACTCTTTCAGCTTGTGTTTAAAAATACCTTGAAATAGGAAAAAAAAATTACCTTCAATAGAATAAAAATACCTTCAAATAAAACAAAAATACTTTCAAATAGAAAAAAATACATTCAAATAGAACAAAAATACTTTCAAATAGCAAAAAATACTTTCAAATAGAAAACAATACCTTCAATAGAATAAAAATACCTTCAAATAGAAAAAAGCCTTCAAATAGAAAGAAAATACCTTCAAATAAAAATAAAACTTCAAATAGAAAAAACACTTTCAAATAGAAAAAAATACTTTCAAATAGAACATAAATACCTTCAAATACAAAAATATACTTTCAAATATAAAAAAAAAACCATCAAATAGAACAAAAATACCTTCAAACAGCAAAAAATACTTTCAAATAGAAAAAAAATACTTTCAAATAGAACCAAATTTACCTTCAAATAGAAAAAAATGCTTTCAAATAGAACAAAAATATCTAAAAATAAAAAATTCCTTCAAATAGAAAAAAAATATCTTCAAATAAAAAATTCCTTCAAATAGAAAAAAAATATCTTCAAATAAAAAATTCCTTCAAATAGAAAAAAAATACCTTTAAATAAAAAATTCCTTCAAATAGAAAAAAATACCTTCAAATAAAAAAAAATTCAAATAGAAAAAAATCCTTTTAAATATAAAAAAAATACCTTCAAATGCAACAAAAATACCTTCAAATAGAAAATTACTTTCAAATAGAAAAACTACCTTCACATAGAAAAATATACCTTCAAATATGAAAAATACCTTCAAATAGAACACAAATAATACCTTCAAATAGAAAAAATACCTTCAAATAGAAAAGAGTGTAAGTCCAGTCTGAGGTACCTAATGAATATGCCTCGTTATATATACTCAAATGGCACTCGGAAGCAGATTTCCGAAAATAAACCTTCGTATACGAACAATAACAAGGTAATAATATGTAATTAAACCATAAGGAAAACAATAATGAATGAATGAGACGCTAAGGCAACCACAGCGTTCTAGAACTCTTGTTACCTGGCACAACGTAGCGTGACCTAAGAGAGTCAACAATGAAATGAGCATAACATGGTCGAAAGGATGATATATATAGCGGCTTATCAAGACACGAAAAGAATGTGGAAACGCTGGTCCAACAAAGCAGTTGCTTCGAGGGGAAATATTATTCAAAACTGCTTCTGTGGAATGAGGAAAGTATCCATCATGTAATCACTTTCGACTTTCTTTTCTCAAAAATACTAAGTAGGTATTTCCCTGGATTTTGCAGTTTCTCCTCACTATAATCGACACGAATAGATAAACTAAAAAGGTTTAGAAATGAGTGATCTTATATAATAATTATATATTATATAAGATCTATATATATATATATATATATATATATATATATATATCTGAAGGATGGGTGAAAGGTAGACAGCCAGTTATCAAGTTCCTATTGTTTAAAGCAGTTTTCCCAGAGCTTTAATTTTTTTTTTTTTTTGTATTGGTTCTTTTGTCGCCCTGAAGATGTCACAAGGTGTTACGAAAAGCGTTGGCGAATAAATGCCAACTTGCTTGATAAGTGGCTATATATATTTCCCTCAAGTTCCTGAACCCAGAAACAACGAGGTTTTTGAAGGGTTGTCAGAATACAAGTCAAACACGGGATCACATCCGTTCGTTTTAAATAAATCATGTCGTAGACTTCCTAACTGCACCATAAAAGTCTACTCCCTCGTTTTATGGCCTTTTCATCCCCCCCCAATGAGATGCAGAGGGAGAGAGTCGTGGATATATCTGTCATAAAACACTACTTATTTACGGAAGAGAACGTAGCGTGATGGAAGGACCAATAATAAAATTGGGCAGAGTTCACTTTCATTCTTTCGTTACTGAAGGAATTTTGACTTCTTTCTGTGGGAAAGAAATTACTTTTTATACGTAAACTGTCATACACACACATGTATAAATCTATATATGTATATGTGTGTATATATATGTATATAAATCAATGTGATTATGTATTGTGAATATATATATATATATATATATATATATATATATATATATATATATATATACATTATATAAACATTATATACACAACCACACATATATACGTATATATATTATACAATGACATACTGTATGCTGTTTTCCTAAAGAATCTTACTATTATAGCACCTTATCTGCAGCACGTTATCTACAAGTCCGATTGCCCCAGCGACGTAGAAATGAATAATTTTATATTAGAATAACTTTAATTATGCAAAATGCACGACTGGAACTAAATCCGAAGTTTAAGCTAATATTAATTCGGAAGTCTTTTGAATAATTCAGT
Organism: Macrobrachium nipponense; assembly: GCF_015104395.2. Taxonomy (NCBI): domain Eukaryota; kingdom Metazoa; phylum Arthropoda; class Malacostraca; order Decapoda; family Palaemonidae; genus Macrobrachium; species Macrobrachium nipponense. The sequence continues at coordinate 31,653,615 of NC_087219.1, forward strand.
AACGTTAACAGTGAATAATTCTGTCCAGTGGAATGTAAAATCTCTTTTGCTGTATTCAGGAAACTGACATCCTATTTTGTTGAAATGTATTTTATTCAGTAATAATAATAATAATAATAATAATAAATAATAATAATAATAATAATAATAATAATAATAATAATAATAATAATATTTGTAGTACATTTTCTTTAAAACATATCTGCAGTTATTTCTATAGTTTTTCCTATGTTTGTGTTCTATAATAATAATAATAATAATAATAATAATAATAATATTATGATAATACACAAAGCACTACACCCAAGAGCAAATACGGACAGACTTATACATAACACGAAAGGAAGGGGGGAGAGGACTACTAAGCATAGAGGACTGCGTCAACATCGAGAACAGAGCACTGGGGCAATATCTGAAAACCAGTGAATGTGAGTTTGGGCTAAAGAGTGCATGGAAGAAGGACTAATAAAAGTAGACGAAGACCCAGAAATATACAGACAGGAGAATGACAGACAGAACAGAGGAATGTCACAACAAACCAATGCACGGACAATACGTGAGACAGACTAAAGAACTAGCCAGCGATGACACATGGCAATGGCTACTGAGGGGAGAACTCAAGAAGGAAACTGAAGGAATGATAACAGCGGCACAAGATCAGGCCCTAAGAACCAGATATGTTCATAGAACGATAGATGGAAATAACATCTCTCCCATATGTAGAAGTGCAATACGAAAAAAATTGAAACCATAAACCACATAGCAAGCGAATGTCGGGCACTTGCAGAACCAGTACAAAAAGAGGCATGATTCAGTAGCAAAAGCCCTCCACTGGAGCCTGTGCAAGAAACATCAGCTACCTTGCAGTAATAAGTGGTAACGAACACCAACCTGAGGGAGTGATAGAAAAACGATCAGGCAAAGATCCTCTGGGACTATGGTATCAGAGTAGGGTGATACGTGCAAATAGACCAGACGTGACGTTGATTGACAAAATCAAAGAAGTAAAGTTACACTCATTGATGTCTTCAATACCATGGGACACCAGAGTTGAAGAGAAAGAAAGGGAAAAAATGGATAAGTATCAAGATCTGAAAATAGAAATAAGAAGGATATGGGATATGCCAGTGGAAATTGTACCCATAATTATAGGAACACTAGGCACGATCCCAAGATCCCTGAAAAGGAATCTAGAAAAACTAGACGCTGAAGTAGCTCCAGGACTTATGCAGAAGAGTGTGATCCTAGAAACGGCGCACATAGTAAGAAAAGTGATGGACTCCTAAGGAGGCAGGATGCAACCCGGAACCCCACACTATAAATACCACCCAGTCGAATTGGAGGACTGGTGATAGAGCAAAAAAAAAAATAATAATAATAATAATAATCGGTACTTGCAGTATATTTCCTTTAAAACATATTTGCAGTTATTTCTATGGTTTTTCTGTGTTTATGTTCTAAATAACTACAACAACAAACAACAACAACAACAACAACAATAATAATAATAATAATAATAATAATAATAATAATAATAATAATAATAATAATAATAATAATAATAAAAGCTACAGGCAGTACATTTCCTTTAAAACATATTTTCAGGTATTTCTATAGATTCCCCTTTGTTCAAGTTCTATAATACTCCCTCGAAACTACATAACAAAATAGTCGACGGCCACTACACAGAAAACGACTGTTCATTGCAAACAACAAACTGAGTTAGCATTGCAAAGCTACGAGTAGGCTTAAGCCTGGCTTAGCAGACTGCTCCCGATTGACAAGTAAGTTAGCCCCAGAGGATGAAATACCACTTGTCTGTGTTGTATAATTAATTGCTCTGTGTCCATGCTAATCAACTGCAGCTTTTACAAAGGCAAATTGGTCTGCAATTGCATTTACAGAAGGGCCATGCAAAGTACTCTGTGATTATGGGGATTCTTTTTTTCATTTACTTTTATTTTTTTGGGGAAAAGGGAGGGTTAGAAATTACTGTTGTATTAAACTAAAGCTTTTATTTTTCTTGTGGATAGAAATATAACAATGAAAACAGGCACGAACAGAGATAAGTGTTTATCCTTAGTGAAGACAGATTTTTTTCTATGTTTTCAGCAAACATTCTTGATATTATCAAATGATTTCACCAAACATTCTTGATGTTCTTCAATGATTTCACCAAACATTCTTGATATATTCCAATGATTTCACCAAACAATCTTGATCTTATTAAATGATTTCACCAAACATTCTTGATTTCATTAAACGACTTCACAAAACAATCTTAATATTCTTATATGCTTTCACCAAACATTCTTAATGTTCTTAAATGATTTCACCAAACAATCTTTATGTTCTTAAATGATTCCAGCAAACATTCTTGATATATTCTAATGATTTCACCAAATAATCTTGATCTTATTAAATGATTCCACCACACAATCTTGATCTTATTAAATGATTTCACCAAACATTCTTGATATATTCCAATGATTTCGCCAAACATTCTTGATAAATTCCAATTATTTCACCAAACATTCTTGATATATTCCAATGATTTCACCAAACATTCTTGATAAATTCCAATTATTTCACCAAACATTCTTGATATATTCTAATGATTTCACCAAACATTCTTGATATATTCCAATGATTTCGCCAAACATTCTTGATAAATTCCAATTATTTCACCAAACATTCTTGATATATTCCAATGATTTCACCAAACATTCTTGATATATTCCAATGATTTCACCAAACATTCTTGATATATTCCAATGATTTCACCAACCATTAGATATATTCTAATGATATTACCAAACATTCTTGATATATTCCAATGATTTCACCAAACATTCTTGATATATTCTAATGATTTCACCAAACATTCTTACTATATTCTAATGATTTCACCAAACATTCTTGATATATTCTAATGATTTCACCAAACATTCTTGATGCTCCTCAATACTTTCACCAAAAATGTTTTCACAAAAGTCTTTATTTCTTAAAGTAATTTCACCAAACATCCTACATTTTCTTAAATGCTTTCTCCAATAATTCTTGAGTTTCCTACTGAATTCACCAAGGTATTCTTGGGCGTCTTACTGAATTCACCAAAAATTCTTGATTTTCCTACTGAATTCACCAAATATTCTTGAGTTCCTTACAGAATTCACCAAAAATTCTTGAGTTTCTTACTGAATTCACCAAACATTCTTGAGCTTCCTACTGAATTCAAAAATTCTTCGCTTTCTTAAATAATTCCATCAAACGATCTTGAATTTCTTACTCGTAAATGCTTGCAATCGTATTTCCCCAGTTAGCCTTTGCTACTCGGCGAGGAAAGACCCATTTAAAAGAGGGACTGACATACTGACGTAAACAAACCCACAGGGGGAAGTCAGAGCAAAAAGTCCCCATGAGCAAAGACCCCAAACGTGAAAAGGGCCTTTACATGTCTATAGACCATAAAAAAGGACGATAATGCCAATAAAGACGTCATAAGAAAAATGTGATCCTCGTTGCCAGAGAAGGAACGACCCAGGTCAGGATCTATTAGGGGAACGAAAACACGAACACCAGCATAGAAAACGAGAGAGAAATAATGGTAAAGAAAATGGGATCTTTTGTTGCCGTATTTCCTTGATTTGAATGAGGTAGAGACTGGTAACCTTTTTTACAGGGGTAAACAAGTATTAGGAGAAGCCTACAATTAGATAGTATATATATATATATATATATATATATATATATATATATATATATATATATATTATATACATATATATATATATATATATATATATATATATATATATATATATCTATATATATATATATGAATTAATCAGAAGCATAAAAAATACGAACACAATTCAAACTGTCAAAAAACCACTGGGAACGGGAAACTAGTTAGAAAATACCAGCAAACATTAATGATATCTAATAACCTTAGGTTTTGGTGAAACGGAAAAAAGGTAATTCTAGCATTATATAACAGGTGAATTAGACATTAAAACTTTATGTCAATATTTTTGGAACGTGAAAAATACATGTACAAAATATTATGAATTTTTTTAAGTATTTCTCTTGGATAATTTAAACATGGTTGGCGCTATTTTTATTTCGGTATAAGTATCTATAGGCTACCGCCGTTCATTTTAAACAATATACAAGACTGTATCTTAAATATTCATAACTTTATACTGAATAGCAGAGTCACTCTCCAGATAATTCTCCAAAAGAATTCCGCCTAGAAAACCTTGGAACTATCTTTAATTTCATTTTTTTTTTAATCTTTCCTCGGAGATTATTTGTCTTCCCAGTTCAGCTGTTGGTAATTATCTCTTCCGCCATCTGACAAGAGTCTTTATATCTTGGAAGGACTTTGGTTAATTGCCGTCCCTCTTATTTTCGGCTTGAAACGATGCACAAACACACAAAAAGACATGTAAAAGACGACGCCGAAGTTTCCTCGGCGCAATCGAGTTTGCTGTTCAGCGCATAATAAAGCATGAAACTCTCAGCCACGGCCCGGTGGTGGCCTGTGTTGTTGCGCCAGAAGAAGCACGATCATGGCTAACTCTAACCTTAAGCGAAATTATATCTACTGATTCTAGAGGGCTGCAATTTGGTGTGTTTCCTGCCAGCGTATGATGCTGAAAGAACTCTCATCCATGGGCCATGAAACTTTCAGCCACGGCCTGGTGATGGGCTGTCCTATAACGTTGACAGACACGATCATGGATAACTTTAACCTTAGATGAATTAAAAGCTACTGATTCTAGACGGCTGTAGGAAACTCTCATCCATGGGCCATGAAACTTTCAGCCACGGCCCAGTGATGGGCTAACTTTAACCTTGAATAAAATCAAATCTACTGATTCTAGAGAGCCGCAATTTTGTACGTTTGATGATTGGAGGGTCGTTGATCAACATACCAATTTGCAGCCCTCTAGCCTCAGTAGGTTTTTTTAAGATCTGAGGGCGGACAGAAGGAGTGCAGACGGACAGATGAATAGCCATCTCAATAGTTTGCTTTTACAGAAAGCTATAAAAACATCAAAACTGAGATATCATTTTTGTTATTTCCTTCTTTGCATTATATTCTCTTCAACTTGGACTGTCTCGTAAGTTTTTGAATAATTAATTAAATTTGCCATCAGCCATTAATTAAGAGAGTAGACGTTAAAATGAAAAATATTATGAAAAACACTTAAAATTTTGTAAGAAATATAAATTCAGTGATCTATTTTCAAAACAATTAAATGTAAAAACGTTATGCTTATCTGCCCTTTTAATCTCAAGTATTTTTTTATTTACTTGCAAATAAAAGTAATTAAAATATTGTACGTATTTACATTTTATCTATTTATCTAATAACTTAATTTTTTCTAATAACTGATTTATTTTTTCTGTTTCCTACAACTTTCTGTTACTTCTTTTCTGGGGAAGCTTAACTTTCAAGTCATTGGCCACGTGGGCTTGAATGATAATAATAATAATAATAATAATAATAATAATAATAATAATAATAATAATAATAATAATAATAATAATAATAATAATAAGATTAGTAGCAGAACTGATGGGGATACGAACAACTGGAATACAATACTTACAAGCTCTGGAATAAGACTAGCAGAGGTTAATATCAGGAGAGGGATCTTCCAGGGCGACTCACTGTCCCCACTACTCTTCGTAGTACCATGATTCCCTTCCCCCTCCCATGACAAAAGTACTACAGAAGATGGATGCCGGGTACCAACTCAAGAAAAGAGGCAACAAAATCAACCATCTGATGTTCATGGACGACATCAAGCTGTATGGTAAGAGCATCAAGGAAATAGATACCCTAATCCAGACTGTAAGGATTGTATCTGGGGACATCAGGATGGAGTTTGGAATAGAAAAAAATGCGCCTTAGTCAATCATACAAAAAGGCAAAGTAACGAGAACTGAAGGGATAAAGCTACCAGATGGGAGCAACATCAAACACTAGATGAGACAGGTATACAAATACCTGGGAATAATGGAAGGAGGAGATATAAACACCAAGAGATGAAGGACACGATCAGGAAAGAATATATGCAGAGACTCAAGGCGATACTCAAGTCAAAACTCAACGCCGGAAATATGATAAAAGCCATAAACACATGGGCAGTGCCAGTAATCAGATACAGCGCAGGAATAGTGGAATGGACGAAGGCAGAACTCCGCAGCATAGATCAGAAAACCAGGAAACAAATGACAATACACAAAGCACTACACCCAAGAGCAAATACGGACAGACTATACATAACACGAAAGGAAGGAGGGAGAGGACTACTAAGTATAGAGGACTGCGTCAACATTGAAAACAGAGCACTGGGGCAATATCTGAAAACCAGTGAAGACGAGTGGCTAAAGAGTGCATGGGAAGAAGGACTAATAAAAGTAGACGAAGACCCAGAAATATACAGAGACAGGAGAAAGACAGAAAGAACAGAGGACTGGCACAACAAACCAATGCACGGACAATACATGAGACAAACTAAAGAACTAGCCAGCGATGACAATTGGCAATGGCTACAGAGGGGAGAGCTAAAGAAGGAAACTGAAGGAATGATAACAGCGGCACAAGATCAGGCCCTAAGAACCAGATATATTCAAAGTACGATAGACGGAAATAACATCTCTCCCATATGTAGGAAGTGCAATACGAAAAATGAAACCATAAACCACATAGCAAGTGAATGCCCGGCACTTGCACAGAACCAGTACAAAAAGAGGCATGATTCAGTGGCAAAAGCCCTCCACTGGAGCCTGTGCAAGAAACATCAGCTACCTTGCAGTAATAAGTGGTACAAGCACCAACCTGAGGGAGTGATAGAAAACGATCAGGCAAAGATCCTCTGGGACTATGGTATCAGAACGGATAGGGTGATACGTGCAAATAGACCAGACGTGACGTTGATTGACAAAGTCAAGAAGAAAGTATCACTCATTGATGTCGCAATACCATGGGACACCAGAGTTGAAGAGAAAGAGAGGGAAAAAAATGGATAAGTATCAAGATCTGAAAATAGAAATAAGAAGGATATGGGATATGCCAGTGGAAATCGTACCCATAATCATAGGAGCACTAGGCACGATCCAAGATCCCTGAAAAGGAATCTAGAAAAGCTAGAGGCTGAAGTAGCTCCAGGTCTCATGCAGAAGAGTGTGATCCTAGAAACGGCACACATAGTAAGAAAAGTGATGGACTCCTAAGGAGGCAGGATGCAACCCGGAACCCCACACTATAAATACCACCCAGTCGAATTGGAGGACTGTGATAGAGCAAAAAAAAAAAAAAAAAAAAAAAAAAAAAAAATAAAAGATTAGTAGCAGAACTGATGGGGATACGAACACCAACACCACCAGCGCAACAACCCAACAGAAACCAAAACAGCAACCTCCTTGAAAAGGCGCCTGGAAAAGCAAATCATGGTGATGAGATCTGACTTGAGTAAACTGAAAGAGATGGCAGAAAAAAGGCTAAGAAGCAAGAAAACAAGGGAGGACTCAACGAGAAAATACAAGTACAAGAGAGGGGTACTAACCACACAATAGAAGATGTAAAACAGAGGCTTAAGGCCAAAGCACACAAGATCCAACGGTACATGAACAGGAATAAGGGATACCAACAGAACAAACTATTCGGCACCAACCAGAAAAGACTATACAGCCAACTAAGAGGGGAAGACAACCACCCAGAAATTCCTGAAGCCGAACCAAGTAAGAGACTCTGGGAAAACATATGGAGCAATCCGGTATCACACAACAAACATGCAACATGGCTCCAGGAAGTCAAGGAAGAAGAAACAGGAGAATAAAACAAGATTCACAGAGATCACGACAGACACAGTCAACACCAACTAAAGAAAATGCCAAACTGGAAAGCCCCAGGTCCCGATGAAGTCCATGGATACTGGCTCAAAAAACTTCAAGGCCCTACACCCACGAATAGCAGAACAACTCCAGCATTGTATCTCAAATCACCAAGCACCCAAATGGATGACCACAGGAAGAACATCTTAGTACAAAAAGACAAGAGTAAGGAAATATAGCCAGTAACTACAGGCCTATCACCTGCCTACCAATAATGTGGAAGTTACTAACAGGTATCATCAGGTTGGAAAGGCTATACAACTACCTAGAGGAGACAAAACACCATCCCCCAACCACAAAGAAAGGCTGCAGAAGGAAGTGTAGGGCACAAAAGACCAGCTCCTGATAGACAAAATGGTAATGAAGAACAGTAGGAGAAGGAAACCAACCTAAGCATGGCATGGATAGACTATAAGAAAGCCTTCGACATGATACCACACACATGGCTAATAGAATGCCTGAAAATATATGGGGCAGAGGAAAATACCATCAGCTTCCTCAAAAATACAATGCGCAACTGGAATACAATACTTACAAGCTCTGGAATAAGACTAGTAGAGGTTAATATCAGGAGAGGGATCTTCCAGGGCGACTCACTGTCCCCATACTACTCTTCGTAGTAGCAATGATTCCCATGACAAAAGTACTACAGAAGATGGATGCCCGGTTACCAACTCAAGAAAAGAGGCAACAAAATCAACCATCTGATGTTCATGGACGACTCAAGCTGTATGGTAAGAGCATCAAGGAAATAGATACCCTAATCCAGACTGTAAGGATTGTATCTGGGGACATCAGGATGGAGTTTGGAATACAAAAATGCGCCTTAGTCAACATACAAAAAGGCAAAGTAACGAGAACTGAAGGGATAAAGCTACCAGATGGGAGCAACATCAAACACATAGATGAGACAGGATATAATACCTGGGAATAATGGAAGGAGGAGATATAAAACACCAAGAGATGAAGGACACGATCAGGAAAGAATATATGCAGAGACTCAAGGCGATACTCAAGTCAAAACTCAACGCCGGAAATATGATAAAAGCCATAAACACATGGGCAGTGCCAGTAATCAGATACAGCGCAGGCATATTTGGAATGGACGAAGGCAGAACTCCGCAGCATAGATCAGAAAACCAGGAAACAAATGACAATACACAAAGCACTACACCCAAGAGCAAATACGGACAGACTATACATAACACGAAAGGAAGGAGGGAGAGACTACTAAGTATAGAGGACTGCGTCAACATCGAAAACAGAGCACTGGGGCAATATCTGAAAACCAGTGAAGACGAGTGGCTTAAGAGTGCATGGGAAGAAGGACTAATAAAAGTAGACGAAGACCCAGAAATATACAGAGACAGGAGAAAGACAGAAAGAACAGAGGACTGGCACAACAAACCAATGCACGGACAATACATGAGACAGACTAAAGAACTAGCCAGCGATGACAATTGGCAATGGCTACAGAGGGGAGAGCTAAAGAAGGAAACTGAAGGAATGATAACAGCGGCACAGATCAGGCCCTAAGAACCAGATATGTTTTCAAAGTACAATAGACGGAAAATAACATCTCTCCTCCCATACGTAGGAAGTGCAATACGAAAAATGAAACCATAAACCACATAGCAAGTGAATGCCCGGCACTTGCACAGAACCAGTACAAAAAGAGGCATGATTCAGTGGCAAAAGCCCTCCACTGGGAGCCTGTGCAAGAAACATCAGCTACCTTGCAGTAATAGTTGGTACGAGCACCAACCTGAAGGAGTGATAGAAAACGATCAGGCAAAGATCCTCTGGGACTATGGTATCAGAACGGATAGGGTGATACGTGCAAACAGACCAGACGTGACGTTGATTGACAAAGTCAAGAAGAAAGTATCACTCATTGATGTCGCAATACCATGGGACACCAGAGTTGAAGAGAAAGAGAGGGAAAAAATGGATAAGTATCAAGATCTGAAAATAGAAATAAGAAGGATATGGGATATGCCAGTGGAAATCGTACCATAATCATAGGAGCACTAGGCACGATCCCAAGATCCCTGAAAAGGAATCTAGAAAAATAGAGGCTGAGTAGCTCCAGGGCTAATGCAGAAGAGTGTGATCCTAGAAACGGCACACATAGTAAGAAAAGTGATGGACTCCTAAGGAGGCAGGATGCAACCGGAACCCCACACTATAAATACCACCCAGTCGAATTGGAGGACTGTGATAGAGCAAAAAAAAAAAAAAAAAAAAAAAAAAATAATAATAATAATAATAATGAAAAAGTAAATCCACAATTGTGTGTCTGTTTGATTTTGTTACTTAAAATATAAAGCTTTACATTAAAAATAAGAAAATAAAACAGACATACTAATGTGGATTTACTTTTCCATCTTATTGACTCATGTGATTTTGAATCTACTTTGAATAATAACAACAACAACAACAACAAACAACAACAACAATAACAAAAATAATAATAATAATAATAAAAATTTGCAATTTCAATAATTTTGTTTTATTCTCTCTCTCTCTCTCTCTCTCTCTCTCTCTCTCTCTCTCTCTCCTCTCTCTCTCAGTATCAGTGTAACATTTTAAATTCTGTTATCTATGCATGCAACGTTTTAATTAAATTCTCTATCCCTGTAACATTCTAACTCAATTCCCTATCAAGGCTGAATTTTGAATCTGTTTCCTATTTTTATGGAAGCTCAATGGTCCTCTTTAATTCAATTGTTGTCCTGAACGATCCATTGACTTTAAAAGAAATATTCTAAAATGTTTACGCACACATAAAACAGTCTTTTTTTTTATCTAAGAAATTGTCTTTTAATTTTCTAAAATATTTTAATATTCTAAAATATTTACGCACACATGAAACAGCTTATTTTTCTTATCTATGAAATTATTTCTTTGGATTATTCTGTCTGGACTATTGGAAGAGGCCAGGCAGTTCCGTATACGGTAGGATGTTTAGTCGTCTGTATTTGTCTACCTGCCTTCTAACCTTAAAAAGTAGAGGCTAGAGGGTTGCAAATTATTATGTTGATCATCCACCCTCCAATCATCAAGCATACCATAGCTTTAAATTCCAGAAGTATTTTAATATCTAAGGAAAAAATGTCACTTTCCAATTCTTCCACACAAATATATGAAAGATCTTGACCATCATCAAACTGCAGGATATGAAAAGTACCTTCGATACGGAAAATGTCAGCTAGGCGGGAGGCGACCTTCCCAACTGTCAGAGAGTCACTCAGATTCAGTTAGGCTATTTACGTTCTGTATAAAAATGATACTTGGTCAGGTTGACTTGGCATCTGAGTGAGGCCAAGCCTCGAAATGTATTAACCAATTCGTAGATAATTAACTGAATATCAAATAAAGAAAAATTTTCTCCAAATGTTAGGCTACAATTAGGTTGAGAGTGACGTAAAATTCAAATAGATGATGTAGTTAATTATAGGTTTTATTATATAACGGAACTTTATAATTTTATAGGGGAATATACTTATAGGTGAATCATTATCACATCACCGTGATTCATATAAATTACTCGAGCCTCAAATGTCCTTTAATATCTACTTCGCTCTACCTCGGAATTGATATATTTTCATATATGTAAACCAATGGGGTTTTTTTTTTAGTTGATAATAATTTCGTTCCCTCATGGGATCGAACCACCGTCCAGGGGACAGGGACGAAATCATGACGACAGTGACGTTATCGATTCGGCTAACAAGTGAGGTTATATAAGTTTATACCGATTCTGACCTTACAAATAACCATCGAACTCGGTTATTCGTAATTCGAATCGATATCCAACCCCCTCTACCATGTTAGGAAATTCGAACGAAATTTGACGAAAGTAGCCATATTATGAATAATTATCACATCACTGTATTCATATAAATTATTCGAGCTACAAATGTCCTTTAATATCTAATTTGTGTATATGTATGTATGTGTATATAGCATATATACATACATACATATATTTATATATATATATATAATATTTATATGTATATATATATATATATATATATATATGTATATTAAAATATATTTTAATATAAATATGTTTATATTTATATAATATATACATATATCTATTATATATATATTATATATATATATGTTATATATATATAATATATATATATATAAAGAGTACGTGTATGTGTAGGTCATAAAGCATTACTTTTATTATATATATATATATATATATATATATATATATATATATATATATAGTACGTGTATTTCATAGAGCACTATAGAAGATATTTTACCCCCAGAAATATATTTACTCCAAATGAAACTATCATTCTCTCTTCTCGTACTCTTCTCTCTCCCTCTTCTCTTTTCCCCTTATCTCTCTCTCGCTCTCTACCCACCCTCCTCTCTCTCCTCCTCCCCCTCCTCTCCCTCCCTTATAAGATTTTTTTTATTTATTTTTTTTAAGATGTATACGCTTCCCACTCTTCCATCGGAAGGGGAAGCATTTTAAGCGGAGGTAAGGGTGTTAAATTTTGAGGGGTAGTTTGGTAAAATACTAAAATAAACCAACATAACAGAGGACACAGATAATAAGCTAATCCTTGCAAAAATGATTCGGTCATATCTCTCGCACCAGAGACGCTAACTCGTGTAACCGCGACATGCAACAAATTTTAACTTCGGGGGGAATTTTCACAGGACTGGAAACTTCTGATGGAGAACTCTACTAATGAGCAAATAAACCGAGTTGAAGAAGGACTTTGGTAATAAGCTTTCAGCATCTTTAGGGAACTTTATTGCGTATGGAGATGTTCTGGAGGTGGAAACAGAGATATTATACGATTGGAAGACTTGACAAAGGTCTGGAGTGGAAGACCAAGTGGTGTAATGCTCTCATTATTATTGTTATTAGTATTATTATTATTAGGAAGGAGGCCTTCTCTGAGGGCAGTAGCATTGAATACAATAGCTGTTTCAACAGCATTCAGTTTATATAGAATCTTCTCAATTCTTCTTGAAAAAAGATAATGAGAAGAATTGAGATGATTCTATATTAATTAAATGCCGGCGAAACAGCTAACTTATTATTATTATTATTATTATTATTATTATTTATTATTATTATTATTATTATTTTATTATTCTTATTATTATTATTATTATTATTATTATTATTATTATTCAGAAGAGGAACCATATTCATATGACACAAGCCCACCACAGGGGCCACTGACTTGAAATTCAAGCTTCCAAAGAATATTATGAAGTTCATTTGAAAGAGGTAACAGAAGGAAAGAGGAAATACAGAAAGAAGAGATATCAGTTATTAGAAAAGAAAAGACATGAAAAAAAAGAATAAGTATATATGTATAATATATATATATATATATATATATATATATATATATATATATATATATATAAAGAAACAGTAAACTCCAGTAACTTACGACCTCATCGTAAGCCTGTGGCCCAAAACTCTTACCATACTTTTGCATGGCGACCAGAAATAAAATAAGAAAAATCTGTCATTCATCAGCGTTTTTATGTCACCTCACAATAACGTTGCCTTAAGTAAACCTAGAGTCAATTCCCTGCTTCTGTTCACCGTCTTTCTGAAGGGAAAACGATGTTGTCTTATCTATCACATTTTTCAGTACTAATAATAATAATAATAAAAACTTCCGCGAGCGAATGGACACAATCGAAGGGGGTAACGGGATTGGGTTTTTTCTTCTTCTTCTTCTTTTGCGGGTTAGTTTTTAAAGCGGGTTAGTGGTTTATTTTAGCGGATTTTTTATTTTTGTTAGCGGGTTAGTGTTTTTCTTTAGCGGAGTATTTTTTTTAAGGGATGTTTTTTTCTTGTAAATTTTTTTTGCAGGTTAGTTTTTTTTAGCGGGTTACTGTTTTTTTAGCGAAGTTTTTTTTTTAGAGGATTTTTTTAGCGAAGTTTATTATAGTGGGTTAGTGTTTTTCTTTAGCGAAGTTTTATTTTTGTCGGTTAGTTGTTTTTTTAGTGGGTTAGTGTTATTTTTAGCGAAGTTTTTTTTTTTAGCGGGTTAGTGGTTTTTAGCGTTTTTGTTTTTCACCGTGTAAGTGTTATTTATCAGTGGAGTTGCTCTTTTAGCCGGTTAGTTTTTTTAGAGGGTTAGTTATTTTTCAGTGGGTTGGTGTTTCTTTTTCAGCGGAACGTTTTTCTCTTTTTCTAGCAGATTATTAGTTAGTGTGATTTTTCAGCGAGTTAGTTTTTTTTTTTCTTTCTTAAACGGATCATTTTTTCTTTTTTTAGAAGGTTAGTTTTTTTCTTTTTTTCTTTTTTAGCGAGTTATTTTCTTTTAGCGGGTTCGTGTTTTTTTTTCAGCGGATCATGTTTTTTAGCGGGTTAGTATTTCTTTTTTCTTTATCCGACAGAAACCAGATTAAATTTCCTCGCCCGTCTGATGTCGTCTTGTTTATAGCCTCGCGATCCCTTTCTTTCTTGGAGGATAAATGCGCCATTACTGTTAAGCGAGACGTTTTCAATTGTTGTGATATTTCTCGCGGCGTTGAGTTAACCTGCTTTTCTAGGGGGGAGGGGGGGAGGGGGGGAGGGGGGGAGGGGGGGCGGCTTGGAATCCTCAGCAGAAAAATAGACTGTGTTCTCTCTCTTTGGGTGTTTTTCCAGCCTACTCTAACGCTATAGATTTTATATCAAGGAGGAAATTCTAAGTTTTGGGAACAGAAAAATTCTATATATATATATATATATATATATATATATATATATATATATATATATATATATGTGTGTGTGTGTGTGTGTGTGTGTGTGTGTGTGTGTGTGTATTTAATAAAAGGAGACTTGAACATTTTTACCAAGTTATTATTATATAATATATATATATATAGTACTATATAATATATATATATATATATAAAGATAGTAGAATAGATCGATAGATAAGAGGGATAAGACAGTCAGAACACACACACACACACACACACACACACATATATATATATATATATATATATATATATATATATATATATATATATATATATATATATGTATATATATATATATATATATATATATATATATATATATATAGAATCTTCTTCAATTCTTCTTGAGGAAAAGATAATAAGAAGAATTGAGATGATTCTATATAAATTAAATGTCGTTGAAACAGCTAACATATTATTATTATTATATTATTATTTATTATTATTATTATTATTATTATTATTATTATTATTATTATTATTATTTTATTATTATATTATTCAGAAGACAGAACCTTATTCATAAAGGACAAGCCCACCACAGGGGCCACTGACTTGAAATTCAAGCTTCCAAAGAATATTATGAAGTTCATTTGAAAGAGGTAACAGAAGGAAAGAGGAAATACAGAAAGAAGAGATATCAGTTATTAGAAAAGAAAAGACATGAAAAAAAGAATAAGTATCTATATATATATATATATATATATATATATACATATATATATATAAAGAAACAGTAAAATCCAGTAACTTACGACCTCATCGTAAGCCTGTGGACCAATACTCTTACCATACTTTTGCATGGCGACCAAAAATAATAAAAAAAAAAATCAGTCATTCATCAGCGTTTTTATGTCACCTCACAATAACGAAGCCTTAAGTGAATGAACACACACACACACACACACACACTCACACACACACACACACACACACATATATATCTATATATAATTAATATATATATATATATATATATGTGTGTGTGTGTGTGTGTGTGTGTGTGTGTGTGTGTTGTGTGTGTGTGTGTTTAAAATCTCGGCATAACACAAGGCATAGCACGACGTTTCCTGCACCATTTGTATTTTGCAGGAACCTATTTGTGGTAGAGCTCTTGAATAGTTTATATGCAGAAGGTGTACCAGGCGAGGCTGCACAGAAAGCGCTTACACATGGAATGCTCTCTCTCTTCTCTCTTCTCTCTCTCTCTCTCTCTCTCTCTCTCTCTGTACCATTCCCAATACCTGAGGTCGTGTCTTGAATATACCTGAATCTGCATTAGTGTTACATATAGCTTTAGATAAAATGATTCACTGGTACCATAGCCAATTTAAAACGGCAGGAAGAAATAGGATAATATGTACTAGAAATCTTTTAGAAACTGGAGTAAAATATGCAGATACTATAATTAATTCATGTACCATACACCTACAAGAAGAAAAAGGACAATAAATACGAATATACCCTGAATCTGCATTACTATTCCATATAGCTTTGAATAAAATGGTTCACTGATAAAATAACCAATTTAAAACGACAGGATAAAATAGGAGAAAATGTACTAGAAATCTTTTTGAAACAGTATTAAATAAGCAGATACTATAATTAATTCACCTATCATACACTTAAAAGAAGAAAAAAGGACAACAAGTACGAATAAATCGCGTACGAATGCATGCATATTTGCGAGGTGAATGCGTCGAGTGAATAGAAATCATGAAAAATATTTTAGCTTCCGTCCCCAAAAATGAGGGAAAAATTGCGTAGTTTTAATCCCGGCGATACTAATTGGACTCTCTTTGTGGAGGGCTACAGTGAACCCCGGAATAAATAAAAAAAATAAAAAAAGCATTAAATATTGCTGTCACTCCCCCCCCCCCCCCCCCCCCCCCCCCCCGGCCCCCTCCATGTTATTAAACAAACATTCTCTGTCTCCCCATCCCTCTCCTGACACCAGATTATGACTGCAGTCTTTGAAATTTGTTTCCTTTGTATGAGTCCGATTCTTTCCCTCTTCCTGAAATGCAAACGAGCTAATTCTCCCCTGACACGTATGTTTAGAAGCTGAAGTGCACAGTCGTGTTTAATGGAATGCGCTTGGCATGAATATTCATTGGCTTTTCGCGCTCTTCAAAAGTGCGCATTTAAGCTGGAAAAGTGGAGAGGATTTATTCTTAGACTTTGAAAATGTAGCAAAGAGTTACATTTAGAAACAGGAATGATGAGAGAGAGCCACGTCCTGTAATCCAAGGGGGAATAAGTCACAGGAAATGAAAAGACAGCATAGAACTTTCATAACGGAAAGATTAGGTGAAAATAAATGTATTACTTTCTCTCGATTTGCCTGGGAGTGTGAATAGCTATTCAACAAAAGATTGAAAGAGGAGTGTATTCAGCAATGAGTTTAGAAATTATTATAAGAATTTTATTAATATAATATCTCTCCAAGCAAAGGTGGGAGGAAGTAATATTATCATTTGTTCTTGTGTCAGTGTGTGTGGGTCTGTCAACCTGAAATATCTCGAGAACAAATTAACCACCCTTGATGATCTGACCTGGACACGTCCTCGTCCATCAATCTAAGAGCTTTAATATGGTGAAAGTATGTTTGTCTCGCTGACCAGGGTGAGTAAGGTATATGCATGTGAGGGAAAGGTTCTACAGGAATGGTCAAAAGAGAGCTCTACTTTTGTGAGAACGGGATGATGTTGCTGACCAGGGTGAGTAAGGTACATGCATTTGACGGAAAGGTTCTAAAGAAATGGTCCACAGAGAACTCTATACTGGTGAAAGTGCGATCATGTAGCTGACCAGGGTGTGTAAGGTATATGGATGTGACGGAAAGGTTCTAAAAAAATGGTCCAAAGAGAACTCTATACTGGTGAAAGTGCGATCATGTAGCTGACCAGGGTGTGTAAGGTAAATGGATGTGACGGATTGGTTCTAAAGAAACAGTCCACAGAGAACACTATACTGGTGAAAGTGCTATCATGTAGCTGACCAGGGTGTGTAAGGTATATGCATGTGAGGGAAAGGTTCTAAACTCTAAAGGAATCTACAAAGAGATCTCTATTTTGGTGAGAACACGATGATGTAGCCGAACAGGATGTGTAAGGTTCACGAAAAGTTCCGAAGGAA
>NC_087219.1:31678928-31681428 GCF_015104395.2 Macrobrachium nipponense
CAAAAAATTTTTTTGGATCTATTTATGAAAAACTGCAATGATAAAAACATTCATTTTAATTTACACCGTTACAGGAATTTATTGTTCTGGATACAATTAATTCCCCAAAAAACTAATATATAAAAATATTAATGTTCCCTGTTCATGACTACAAACCATCTCACAAAAACGCTATGTCATTGTTTATGTTGCTGTATATAATGACTATTTTTAATGATTGAACAAACACGAAAATTAATTATTCCTCTCGTTCAATATATCTATTTTCATTAATCTTTTTAATAACAGATCTCGATACCAGTCACGATATCAAAATCAATATTTACCCCTTCGTTGTAATTCAACAGTTCCAAGCCGTAATGAATTACTGTTATTATGCTCGCTCTCTCTCTCTCTCTCTCTCTCTCTCTCTCTCTCTCTCTCTCTCTCTCTCTCTCTCTCATTCAGTATTTCCAAACCATAATGGATTTTTGTTATTATATTCTCTCTCTAATTCAATACAGACCATAACGAATTTCTGTTATTATACTCTCTCTCTGTCTCTGTCTCTTCCTCTGTCATTATTTCCAAACCTCTCTCTCTCTCTCTCGCTCTCTCTCTCATTCAGTATTTCCAAACCATAATGAATTTCTGTTATTATACTCACTCTCTCTCTCTCTCTCTCTCTCTCTCTCTCCTGCCAGGGGTACAATGGTAGAGGAAACCAGATTAGGTGAGATGGCGTGACCCTACCATAAAAAACTTAACAGTGAATACGAGAGAGAGAGAGAGAGAGACCTAAACAGAAAGGAGAGAGAGAGAGAGAGATGGACAAAGGCCAATTCAAGGGGAAATAAAAGTGGTCCACAGGAGAAAAAGAGGTCAAATGGAGAATCGGAATTCCGGGAAATTCCGGGTCTCCTCCAACGTACAAAGCAGCATTGTGAGAAAGGAAGGAAGGAAGGAGGGGGGTGGGGAAAGAAATATCATAAGAGCAAAAGCAGGAATACAAATGTAATGCGAGGAAGGAGGAGGAGCGGAATCAGCAGACTAGTAGTAAACGCCTTTTAATCCTTTATATGAAGAAATGTTCAGGCACCATTTGATGCGTCTATTTGTCTTCGCGAGAGAGTTACAAATTGCGTTCACGTGAATTAAGACTTGTTCTTTTTTCCTTTTTTTTCTAAAAGTGATGAAGAACATTGTTGCCTTTGCCTTTGCCTTTGTGTTCGTGTGTGTATGTATGTTTTATTGAAGTTTAGGTGCATTGGGTATTCCTGATTGCATCAGTTCAGGTTCTAAGTCTCAAGGGGTCTTGTATTTCACCAAAAGGTGTTTTTTTGTATATATTTTGTTCATGTTTGCTATTTGTATTCATATGAACAAGTTTTGATATGATCAGATTTGGGTGTACGTATGTGTGTGTGTGTGCGTGTGTTCCACTGAAGTTTAGATACATTAGGTAATTCCTGATTGCATCACGTTCAGGTTCCAAGTCTCAAGGGATACTGCATTTCACCAATATTAGTTTTTCTATATTTTGTTCATGTTTGCTATTTGCATTCATATGAACAAGTTTTGATATGATTTGATTTGGATGCAACGTGTGTGTTTGTGTGTGTACGCAGTTGAAGATCCCTCGTCTAAGACATTGCTAGAGAGGAGTAACAGTAAACAGGTAGACATACAACAAACGGTGGTACAGTGCAGATACCAAGGGTTAGTGCTATAGTAGATTCACATCACTCGTGAGTTTGATGTCTAGGCCAGTCCCTTGCGACGCTCCTGATTGGCTGTTGATAAGCCAATCACAGGGCTGGAATCCCTCAGGAAAGGTGAAACATTCATCCTGCCACTGTGAACTCCCGAGAGAGACTGAGAGTTTCCAGCTCTGTGATTGACTTATCAACAGCCAATCCGGTGCGTCGTAAGGGACGGGCCTAGACATCAAATGCACAGTTGATGTTAATTTACTATAGAATGGAAGCACCCAACCTACAGTAAACCAGCGTCATAAACATGTCCTAAACACGTCATACACATTTTATTAACACGCGTTGGTTGGTAACTTACCTTACACACATTTCACAAACTGGTTCGATACAAGTTAACGAATGAAGGTTGTCCTAACCAGTTCTTCATACGATCATCCGCACTTGTGTTAAACTTGTTCATGATGTCTCCGAGATAAGTTAACCAACCTTTATTTACGCCGTGCTTCGTCGTATGGGTGAGATCACGTTACTGTAAAACAAGTCATAAACACAGGTTGGATACGAGTCAACGACTGTGAACGTAAACTAACCTTTTGGATAATCGTGCGAAGCTCGGGTTAAGGACTACCAAGAAGAGGTCGCTGACTCGCATCCAACCTGTCTCTGACGTGTATGCGAAGAGCTGCCGACTTGTTTACGATGTTTTTAGAGCAGTGTGGATCCAACGTAATGATGAGACACTGACTTATGTTGCTTAAAGACTTGAAAGACTATCTTGGCATAACATAAAATGTGATTAGGGGCGA
>NC_087219.1:31686428-31716428 GCF_015104395.2 Macrobrachium nipponense
TAGAGGCGTTCATCTCAACGGAGGGAAATAGATCTGAAGTGTGTGGACATCTTCCTGCTGTCACGGTGGAAGGGAGCTTTTGTTTACATTTTTTTGTCATTATTCTTGGGGTTTTATTGTTTATTAAATAGTAGCCTCTGTAGGGTGAGGGGTAGGTGTACATATATATAACATATATGTAAGTACGCACGTATACATGCACGTGCACTATCGAGTATTCCCGGCACGTAAATGCCACGCCTCCAGGTAACCGAAGTAAAATGTTCGCGGAGAATATGGGCTTAATTTTCTTGGGAAAAGAACATTATACGCGAACCATTTTTCCCACTGTGCTCTTCCACCTATTACCCGCCTCTTTTTCTCCTCCTCCTCTCCTCCTCCTCTTCTTCTTCTTCTGTAGAACTGATCAGGTCCATCAACACCGTTTGGGGTAAATAAGGTCACAAGATAACTCGCTGCCTGTATTAAAATAGAATGGAAGGTCTCTTTCCCCTTTCCAATATGACAGGTATATAATCATTTTATAATAATATAATATATATATATAATATATACAATATATATATATATATATATATATATATATATATATATATATATATATATATATATATATATCTATATATATATATATCTATATATATATATATATATATATATATATTATATATATATATATAAATCGGCCCTAAAGATTCTTTTTCCTCTTCTTTTTTTCCGCTCCACAGAAGAAGAAGAAGAAGAAGCCGGTCGAACCGTCGAGTTCTCCCGGGAGAGAAATCGATGACGGTACCGGAGGAGGAGGAGGAGGAGGAGGGAGGAGGTAGGAGGAGGAGGAGGAGGATAGAGAAGGAAGGAGGGACGTTAAGGTTTTCTGAATAGAAGACGCCGACCAAGAAAACACGCTGGTTGAACAGAAACGTGATCCGTGGAAAGGCTCCGATGTTTATATCACCTCTTCTTTTATTTATTTTTCTTTCCTTCTTCTAGACTTCTTTGGCGATGGAATTGGGGGTGGTGGGGGGGGGGGGGGGGGGGCGAAAAGGAACAGATTCTGAAGTATATGTGAAGGAAGTAAAGATTCTGAAGATGGCATAAGAGAAAACTGAAGGAAAAAATCCATCTTCAACATGAGTCTCGAGGCCTAATGTTCTCAAATTCACTTCTTCTTTTTTTTCATGACAGACGGCACTCAGACACGCACGAGAGTTCTTGTACGTGGACGGGCATTTGTTAGCAATGACGGTAGGTCCTGTATCTAGACCCACGTACACACACATACACACACAAACATAAACGTACTTAACACACAGAGGCTAACATCAAACTGTCCCTCACATATAAATCTTCAAAAGCAGGTATTATTTAACAGATCTGAACTTCAAGATTAGCAAGAAAAAAAATCTTGCAGGCTTCGAAGGACATTCATAATGATGATGTGAATGAAAGCCTTCTGTATTACAGTTACAGAACAGTTACAGCGAATACAGCTAAATGCCAACATGGTGACTGCTCTATCGTGGCTAAACAAAAAATAACTACTAGAAATAAAATAGTGACGAAGTCAGTGTTGATGATGCCACTGACACTGATAGAGAAGGATGTCGAATCTAGGAAAAATACTGACAATGTTTCCGTTTTCCGTAAAGGAAAAATATTGGCTATTTGTCTGTCCGTCTGCCCTCACATCTTAAAATCTACTGAGGCTAGAGGGCTGCATATTGGTATGTTGATCGTCCATTCTATAATCATAAAACATACCAAATTCCAGCCCTCTAACCTCAGTAATCTTGATTTTATTCAAGGTCAAAGTTAGCCATAATCGTGCGTCTGGCAACGCTATAAGACAGGCCACCACAGAGCCGTGGCTGAAAGCTTCATGGGACGCGGCTCATACATCATTATACCGAGACCACTGAGAGATAAATCTATTTTCGGTGGCCTTGATTATACGCTGTGCAGAAAACTTGATTGCGCAGAAGTAACTTAGAGGCATTTTTTTACCTCTTTCTAGTTATGACTTAGGTGATGATGATGGTGGCGGTAAAAGCTTTCAATGTACATTAAAGTGATGTGGTTGTTTGGGCATAAGTGACAACATAAAATGACAGCATAAAATGCCGACATAAAATGACAACATAACGCCGACCGACTGGGATTAAATTGCATGATAAAAAATGAATAATTCATGAGGGCAAAATGTATGATATTTACGAGGTAAAGAATACGGTTCTGCATTGCTGGATTCATTAACGATAAGGGTTATGGAATATCATACACGTAAATGATTGGTCAGCTTGAAAGGTGAATAAAATGGAGGAATGAGTGAAACAATGGCACAGGAGAGAGAGAGAGAGAGAGAGAGAGAGAGAGAGAGAGAGAGAGAGAGAGAGAGAGAGAGAGCCTTAATAATGACAGTGATGGTTTGTACATAATAATTATGTAGAAAATACGTTATTACAAGGACGATCATTTCTAAGTAATAAAACAAAGTGTATATCTATATATATACAAGAGTATGGGTCCCTGCACTCCATGTTTTGACAAGCCGTCGTCCAACCCGGGGCTTCACAACCCCTCACAAATTACAACAGAATTGTAAAGAATGAAGTCGCACTGACCTACAATTCGGGACGTTAAGTCCCGCCGTCTGGGTCACACCTTGCCGTCTACACCTTATATAAAAAATAGGACGACTTTCTTGAGGAAAATAACCTAGTATAAATTAGCACGACTTTCTCTAGGAAAATAACAACCTGACATAAATAACGACGACTTTCTCTACGAAAATACCAACCTGCCATAAATTAAGACGACTTTCCCTAGGAAAATAACAACTTGACATAAATTACCACGACATTCTCTAGGAAAATAACAACCTGACATAAACGAGCACGACTTTCTTGAGTAAAATAACCTGACATAAATTAGGACGACTTTCTTGAGGAAAATAACAACATGGCATAAATTAGGACGACTTTCTTCTAGGAAAATAACAACCTAACATAAATTAAGACGACTTTCTTGAGGAAATTAACAGCCTGAAATAAATAAGGACGACTTTCTTCTAGGAAAATAACAACCTACCATAAGTTAAGACGACTTTCTTGAGGAAATAACAACCTGAAATAAATAAGGACGACTTTCTTCTAGGAAAATAACAACCTGACATAAATTAGGACGACTTTCTCTACGAAAATACCAAACTGACATAGATTAGCACGACTTTCTCTATGAAAACAACACCCGGACGTAAATTAGGACGACCTTCGTTAGGCGAATAACAAAGTCGTCGAAAAGACGCCTGATGTATTTCTGATAAAGCGGAACACGGAACGGAGGTGGAGAGATTCGTAATAGGACGAATGCGAACACTTAAAGGTGAGGTTTTAATGGGAGTCGGAGACTCCATCTCTCCAGCCTGCCTGCCTGCCTGAGAGAGAGAGAGAGAGAGAGAGAGAGAGAGAGAGAGAGAGAGATTGCTTTCCTATGTGCGTGGGTGGGTGTGGGTGTCTGGTTATGTGTGTGTGCGCGTAAGAGAGAGAGAGAGAGAGAGGAGAGAGAGAGAGAGAGAGAGAGCAAAAGTATTAGGTAACAATTTATTGAATACGTTGATGTATAGAGGATTGTGAACGGATGTGAAGATAGCAAATGCCCGATTGAGAGAGAGAGAGAGAATGGATTAGAATGCACATGCCTGATAATATTTGTGTGTGTGAGAGAGAGAGAGAGAGAGAGAGAGAGAGAGAGAGAGAGAGAGAGAGAATATGGATTTGAAAGCAAAGACCGACCAATTGTGTACGTGTGTTGCAGATGAAGACACAGAGTATCATAACAATTTTGCTAGTGTATACAGAACGTATGTGTTTGAGTGTGTACGTGTATTTTGAAAAAGTGTGGAGAGCTGACAGCAGTTGTGATGAAAACGGATAGAAAAAAATACTACACTTAATCCATTAAACAGCCGGAAGAAGAACTTACACGGTTATGTCCAAGCGAGTAAAATGCATTTATTAAAATAAATAAATAAATAAAAATATATATAAAATACTAAGTAACGCCTTTCAATCTTTTGCGTACTGTGGTTCAAACTCAACTTTAGATAACACGATACAAAAATTGCCATGACACGACTTATTAAGAAACTGAAGTACCATTTCGAGTGTGTTCTACGTCACCAGGTCACTCAGTGAAGTGTCACCCCATCATCAGCTGACGTTTCAGATAGAAAAAATAGGCTGAGGTGACCTTTCACACAGCTTGTTTGTGGACATGATTATCATTACTGTTATCATAATCATTTTTATTTCTATCAATGTTGTCATTCAGGGGATGAGGCCTACTCGCGTGAATAAATAATAATAAAAAAAAAAAATAATAATAATAAATAATAAAATAATAACTAAAATAATGTAATAATAATAATAATAATAATAATAATAAATAATAATAATCCTAAAGCAAATAAAAACTTCCTTTATCAGTTTTCTTTCTGAAGATTGAAAAAGAAAAAGAAACCCACAAATTCAATTTGTAACTTGTTTTACTTTCTAAGTATTTACATTAAGTTTTACTACCACCACTCGAGTACTTTCAGGCCCTTTACAGGCTGTGGGCCCATTCCTCAAGAGATGTTTGGGATGGTTAGCCCTGGGTCAAAGGCCTCCCAGCAGTCTTCCTGGAACTTCTTCTCGTTGTGCTGTCATTCTTAATTGCGATGGCTTGGTTCTGGGTTTTTCTTGAAGAGTTGCCAATCCCCTCTTGTCGCTCTGATATCCTGAGCTGATGGTCAATGGAATTCACCCTTGTGGTAAGGGTGTGGTCACCGAAAGTCTGTTGGCAGGAAACCTAATCTCCAGGTCAGCAGGGTCAATCTTAGCTTCTTTTAATATCAAAGCTCGGCTTATGGGATCTTCTGAGGTAAAACCTTTGTTTCCAGTAACTACAGGCCTATCACCTGCCTACCAATAATGTGGAAGTTACTAACAGGTATCATCAGTGAAAGGCTATACAACTACCTAGAGGAGACAAAACACCATCCCCCTCCAACAGAAAGGCTGCAGAAGGAAGTGTAGGGGCACAAAAGACCAGCTCCGATAGACAAAATGGTAATGAAGAACAGTAGGAGAAGGAAAACCAACCTATTAGCATGGCATGGATAGACTATAAGAAAGCCTTCGACATGACCACACACATGGCTAATAGAAATACCTGAAAATATATGGGGCAGAGGAAAATACCATCAGCTTCCTCAAAAATACAATGCCCAACTGGAATAAACAATACTTACAAGCTCTGGAATAAGACTTGCAGAGGTTAATATCAGGAGAGGGATCTTCCAGGGCGACTCACTGTCCCCATTACTCTTCGTAGTAACCATGATTCCCATGACAAAAGTACTACAGAAGATGGATGCCGGGTACCAACTCAAGAAAAGAGGCAACAGAATCAACCATCTGATGTTCATGGACGACATCAAGCTGTATGGTAGGAGCATCAAGGAAATAGATACCCTAATCCAGACTGTAAGGATTGTATCTGGTGACATCAGAATGGAGTTTGGAATAGAAAAATGCGCCTTAGTCAACATACAAAAAGGCAAAGTAACGAGAACTGAAGGGATAAAGCTACCAGATGGGAACAACATCAAACACATAGATGAGACAGGATACAAATACCTGGGAATAATGGTCAA
The DNA here is from genome assembly GCF_015104395.2 of Macrobrachium nipponense. Classification (NCBI taxonomy): domain Eukaryota; kingdom Metazoa; phylum Arthropoda; class Malacostraca; order Decapoda; family Palaemonidae; genus Macrobrachium; species Macrobrachium nipponense. The sequence continues at coordinate 31,692,124 of NC_087219.1, forward strand.
GGAGGGGATATAAAACACCAAGAGTATGAAGGACACGATCAGGAAAATATTATGCAGAGACTCAAGGCGATACTAAAGTCAAAACTCAACGCCGGAAATATGATAAAAGCCATAAACACATGGGCAGTGCCAGTAATCAGATACACGCAGAATTAGTGGAATGGACGAAGGCAGAACTCCGCAGCATAGATCAGAAAACCAAGAAACATATGACAATACACAAAGCACTACACCCAAAAGCAAATTCGGACAGACTATACATAACACGAAAGGAAGGAGGGAGAGGACTACTAAGTATAGGGGACTGCGTCAACATCGAAAACAGAGCACTGGGGCAATATCTGAAAACCAGTGAAGACGAATGACTAAAGAGTGCATGGGAAGAAGGACTAATAAAAGTAGACGAAGACCCACAAATATACAGAGACAGGAGAATGACAATAGAACAGAGGACTGGCACAACAAACCAATGCACGGAACAATACATGAGACAGACTAAAGAACTAGCCAGCGATGACACATGGCAATGGCTACAGAGGGGTGATCTAAAGAAGGAAACTGAAGGAATAATAACAGCGGCACAAGATCAGGCCCTAAGAACCAGGTATGTTCAAAGAACGATAGACGGACATAACATCTCTCCCATATCTAGGAAGTGAAATACGAAAAATGAAACCATAAACCATATAGCAAGCGAATGCCCGGCTCTTGCACAGAACCAGTACAAAAAGAGACATGATTCAGTGGCAAAAGCCCTCCACTGGAGCCTGTGCAAGAAACATCAGCTACCTTGCAGTAATAAGTGGTACGAGCACCAACCTGAGGGAGTGATAGAAAGCGATCAGGCAAAGATTCTTTGGGACTATGGTATCAGAACAGATAGGGTGATACGTGCAAATAGACCAGACGTGACGTTGATTGACAAAGTCAAGAAGAAAGTATCACTCATTGATGTCGCAATACCATGGGACACCAGAGTTTGAAAGAGAAAGAGAGGAAAAAAAATGGGATAAGTATCAAGATCTGAAAATAGAAATAAAAGAAGGATATGGGATATGCCATGGAAATCGTCCCCATAATCATAGGAGCACTAGGCACGATCCCAAGATCCCTGAAAAGGAATCTAGAAAAACTAGGAGGCTGAAGTAGCTCTAGGACTCATGCAGAAGAGTGTGATCCCTAGAAACGGCGCACATAGTAAGAAAAAGTGATGGACTCCTAAGGAGGCAGGATGCAACCCGGAACCCCACACTATAAATACCACCCAGTCGAATTGGAGGACTGTGATAGAGCGAAAAAAAAAAATATAATAATAATAATAATAATATTTCGGAAGGAGGCCCTCTCGTAGGCATGTTTTGTTAAAAATGACTGCTGCTTCAGCACTATTAATCTTGTAAAGAGTCTTCTCTATCTTTCTGATGACGGCTTTCTCGTTGTTGCTTAGACTGGCGAGCAACGCACCTTAGGGCATGGTAAAATTCGGTTGAGTCATTTGATTTATTATTGCTTATACAATCCTCTCTCTCTCTCTCTCTCTCTCTCTCTCTGTCTCTCTCTCTGTCTCTCTGTCTCTCTCTCTCTCTCTCTCCAACGCGACGTTTCCCCTGATCCACAGGACATTATCAAGCGATAACTGCTGAGGGACTGAATTCCAGTGGTTGTTGTTGTTTATGATTAATCTGGCTTTATGCCAGCACGGGCTCTTGCTCAAGAGCAGCCTGTAGAGGTGGCGAGTCCATCTCCTTATATCGTGATGTTTGCGAGCTCTTGAGTACGGTCAGAGCACCTCTCCGGCAGGTCAGGTTTTCACTGGTTCCTGGGAAGGTGACTCATACGGCGGGCGTTTACGAGTCTTGCAGACCTTCTCAGGGGGGAGGGGGGTATCACTGGGAGCCTCTTGATTGGCTTCTACCTGAGTGACGTCACCCCTGGTATTATTCTCATGTCCGGTGTTTGTTTCATTCGCGCTGGTACTTTCGTTGGGTGGGAGGGGTGTGGTCCTCCTCACACATGTCGGTATCAGGAACAATTCTTGGGTGGTATTAAGGGGAGGCTTTTGCTCGAGGATGAGCAGCGCTTCTAGGAGACGCAGACGTCGTGGGTCAGGTGCTCTCCCGATGATCTTAACATTCCTGACGATGTCGTCTCTCGTGATGTTTCTCTGGTGTACTGCAAGGGCGTGCTGCCTAATGGCGCCCTCCTGGGCGTGGCAGGAGATCCTTTTTGACAGGCGCATCGTCGTCATGCCGATGTAAATCCCAGGGCATCCTTGGGCGGGGCATACGTATGCCCCGCCCAAGGATGAGAGAGAGAGAGAGAGAGCAGAGAGAGAGAGAGAGAGAGAGAGAGAGAGAGAGAGAGAGAGAGAGAGAATTGCATAAGCAATAATAAATCAAATGACTCAACGCTCTTTGGTGTGTTGCTCGCCAGTCTAAGCAACAACGAGAAAGCCGTCATCAGAAAGATAGAAAAGACTAAGACTCTTTACAAGATTAATAGTGCTGAAGCAGCAACTCATTTTTAATTTTTAACAAAATAATAATAATAGTAATGGAAAATGAAACCCACAAGATTATCGAGTAAAACTTGTTTACTTGTTAATACTTATAAGTAAGCAAATTATACTCAATAATCTTATGGGTATTTTTTTCCATCTTCAGAAGAAAATTGAAAGCTGTTTTTGTTTGGTTTAATAATAATAATAATAATAATAATAATAATAATTTAATAATAATAATAATAATAATATAAATAATATATTCTTATTTTATTATTAATTATTATTATTATTATTATTTTATTCAGTAGATAAACCCTATCCATATGGAGTAGTAGTAGTAGTAGTGGTGGTAATAATAATAATAATAATAATAATAATAATAATAATAATAATAATAATAATATTTTGTTTTTCGCTCGGTAATCTCCCGCATATCTGGAACTCTCCCCCTCCCTCCAATTCTCCCCCCCCAAAAAAACCCGCCCCCACCCCGCCCCCCGCCGAACAAAACCAGAAGCGCGCACGCATTAATTCTGCAAGCACAAAACGATGCAGGTCATTGGGGGGGGGGGGATGATCCGAAAAATAACCGCTAGAGCAATTATAACGAACACATACACATATACACATTCATACACATACATGTACACACAGACACACACACACCAGAATCGTCACCTCGATCAGATAGGCCATTAAGTACAAAAAAAGAAAGAAAAAAAAGAAAAAGCTTTGCCAATGAATAAACCTTTCACGCCAATCTGAAACAAGAATAGCCGATCATTGGAGACAGTTATGGCCGCGCACTTCATGCCAGGCTTCAGCACCCGTTTATGTAAATGGCGTCGCGTTATTTATAGTGCTTTTCACTTTACGGTGTGTCTCTGTTACAGTGCAGTTCGTTATGTGGAGGGATGATGGGTCAAGCATTCACTGTATGCTCGTATGGTGATGAGGGATTTTTTATTTACTATCATTTTTTACTAATATTTTTTTTAGTGTGAGCGAGTTCGATTCATTTAGTATATTTGTTTATAGATTTGGGTGCAAAAGGGGATATGCTATTCATTGTGTACATACATACACACACACATTATATAGGTATATATAAGATATATATATTAATATCATATATATATATATATATTATATAATATATATATTATATATATATATATATATAATTTATATATATATTATATATAATATATATATAATATTTTGAGTATATATATAACATTTTGAGTATATTATATATATACCATATATATATATATATATATATATATATATATATATATATATAACCTATATATAATTATATATATATATATATATAATATTATATTAATTCATATATATATATATATATATATACTATATTATATACTCAAAATGTCGCACAAGTGGGAAATATTTCATATATTGACACACACACACACACCACACGCACACACACAACATATATATATATATAATATATATAATATATAGATATATATATAGATATATATATATATATATATATATATATATACTATATATATATATATATATATATATATATATATAGATATATATAACTATATATATATATATATATATATATATGATATATATTATATATATATATATGCATGTATTTTGATGAATTCTCTACAAGAAAATTACCAATGAAATCAACGTCTAAAACAATTTAATAAAAAAACTGTATCTTCAAAAAATAAATAAATAAATAATTCAAATAAAACTTAACACACAATTCATAACAATGGCTCCCACTAGCAGGGAAACAAAAAGGAAAAAATAAGTCTTCTGAGAAGAAAAAAAGGGGAAAAAAACACGGGGAAAGAACTATATAATATTCAGCCGTATATCTCAGTAAATTGCCGTAACGGTCGTAGAGTTACCCTTTTCGGAATATATATATCGGCAAAACCATTCCGAGAGTTTCCCAGCCCTTGCCGTATCCTTAACATATGTTCTCAATTACTCTCAAAACTGTTTTAGTTGGACTATTTTCTTTTTTATCTTTGGGAAGTTTTTTTTTTGGGGGGAGGAGGGAGGGGAATACTGTTGATTTATATAGAAGGTTTGCTTAATAATGTAATGGGTAGTTTCTTGTATTGTACTTTATTTTCTCTTTCTTTTTTTTTCGTTATTATGTATAATTCGCCAGGTAGCATACGTATCTAACATCTGTCTGTAGATCTAACACACACATAGTACACAAACTCACTATATATACATACATACATACATACATATATATATATATATATATATATATATATATATATATATATATAATATATATATATCCCTCTCTTTCTCTTTACTCACCTTTTATCCAGTTTGTCTTCCTCCCTTTCTATATTACTTGTATTTAATCTAAATCTCCACAAACGGCCACATTTAGTATAACAATAATTAAAACTTAACCAAAAACCAAAAGACTTTAAAAGCAATTTTCCTTTCCCTACTCAAAGCTCAGACCAAGAACAGGAAAAAGCTGGATTAAGGGAAAGAATCACAAAGGTAAAAGTGCTTTTGACGGAAACCATCAAAATTATTTCGTAAGACTTTGCGCGCGCTTCAAGAAGGCCTTCATTCGGCTTCCCCGCCAGGCAGCTGGTGCAAGCATGGGCTTACATATCAGCTCCCTGGCTAGACTGGTATTTCCCAATGGCTTGAACTGGCCCATGTCACCTTTTGCATTGCTGTTGTAGCTAAGCCCGTAACTCTTGCTGTCATTTGCATCTTAGGCCACAAGGATTCTGCGGAAGATCACGGAATTTCTTGCACCACAAAGAGGATGCAGTCCTAACCATGGAAAGTATATTGAAGATTATATTAATAATAAGTTACAGAGTAGATAATAATTGAAAAAAAGCACGCATAACTACATAATTAAATGCTTAGTTTTCTTTTAAGCACAAATATTTCAAACATCATCTCCTTGAAGCTGAGATCACATAAGCCATCTAAACAAGTCCGAATTATTGGAGTGGAAACATCCTTCAATTCTGGACGAATTTCTTAAACCCACGTCTAGAGAGAGAGAGAGAGAGAGAGAGAGAGAGAGAGAGAGAGAGAGAGAGAGATGGGTTTTCAGAACCAGCTGAAGTTTTTTTCTCTCCGGGAGGTTTTTTTTTCTTTTTTAAATGGGTCCTTAGCTCTTCAACTTTCTTGTAACCCCAGTTGCCTACAGAAATGTCAACAAGTAGGAATGAGTTGTAGCAACATTTACTGAAGACCAGTTAAGCATTTACATTCTGAAACGGGAAGTTCGATACAGTTGTAAATATGGTACATATAACATATACATACCAACACGCACACACCCAACCATAATATATATATATATATATATATATATATATATATATATATATATATACATGTATATATATATATATATATGAATAGATATAAAGTATATATATATATATATATATATATATATATATATATATATATATAATATATATAGGTTTTGCCAGTTAGGAAAAATGAAAGGCGAGAGAGCCATCACGTTTTATATACTTCGTAATCAAGTTATTCATGTATATATATATATATAATATATATATATATATATATATACACGTGTATATATATATTTATATATGGAGATATATATATATAGATATATATATTATATATATATATATATATATATATATATATATCTATATATATATAGAGAGAGAGAGAGAGAGAGAGAGAGAGAGAGAGAGAGAGAGAGAGAGAGAGAGAGAGGTCGTAAAGAAATATTAAATCTTGCTGTTCCGTTAAGGGAAGAAATCGATAACGACACAAACAAAATGTACAAACAATAGTTAGGCTAATACCCCGAACAAAAAAAGAAATCAACCACAAAAACGTGTCATTTTTTCTGGAACGTGATTCTGGAAAAGCCGAGAGACTCCAGATTCCTCAGCAGAAGGAAAAAGGCAACATTTCAGAAGAAGAAGAAGAAGACGAAGAAGAAGAAGAAGAAGAAAAACAGGAGGAGGCGAAAGGTTAAGCCTAAACAGTGATCCAAAACGTTTATCTATCTCAAATCCATTTTGGCACACGGACATGGAAACACCATTATGAAATATTGGACGTTTTTTTTTTTAATGTTTGTTTTCTGCGGCCTCTCTGAACACACGTTTTTCGACAGGTTTGTTCGTTCATTCATTCTCGTCTTTTTCCATAAAGTCTTGTCTGTATATAACGAACTCCACATAGGGGGTTAGTGTCATCAGTCACGTGGTACATTCTAGGTATTACTTAAGGCTCTTTGCAGTGTCCCTTCTGTCCCTTGCTGCAGCCCCTTTCATTCATTTTGCTGTACCTCCGTTCATATTCTCTTTCAGCCATCTTACCTTTCACCGTTTCATATTGCAACTGCTTTGAGGTTTTCCTCCAGTTACTCCTTTACATTTTTCAAACCTTCGTTACTCTCAATTTCCTTTTCAGCGCTAACTGACCTGGTAGGTTTCAACACTTGGCATATGACATATATTTTATACTCTATTTAAAGAAGGAATTGGATTGCCGTCATCACTTTTCTCCTCTATCTGCACTGGGCCGTTTGGCATAAATTTTATATTCCATTCAATTCTACGTAAAAAAGTGGGTCACCAATATTACTGCTCCCTCCTATCTGCCTATCATAAATTTCATTTATCACTTCACCAGAATGCATAATTATTTAGTCACAGTCGTAATTAACAGTGATTTATATTAGGAAAATATTACTCTGCATCATTAGAGTCGTAATTAGCTGTTTGATCCTGGGTAAACGATTTTAATTCGGATTCAACACTTTACGCAAAAGTCTGAGCCGATCGGAAACGCCGATCGGAGGGTCGCAGTTCACGACAAAAATCACGACATCGGCAGAAGAGAAATAAATCAACTCTATTGGTGTTCCGCGAAATGAGTTCGATCTCATCGGAGCCTCTACATACAATCTGGAGGAGATTAGGCAGCAGCAGCAGCGAGAGAGAGAGAGAGAGAGAGAGAGAGAGAGAGAGAGAGAGAGAGACCATCCGATTAATCAGGCAGCGAAGGTTAAGTGTGCTTCGTCGACATGAAACTGACACTGGCCTTTGACGGGTTCTGGAAAGTTCCAGGTAAATGAGAATGACTCTGTATTTTGTGTATACAGCTCTCTAGATTCATCCAAATGGAAAATAATTTTTGTGAGATTGGTATACATTGACCTCAGTTTTCTACTGAGCATGGATTCTCGCAGGGGAAGGAAGAGCTGCTTTCTTTATTTCCCCCTCTTTGGATTTAAGGTTTTCAGTTGGAAGACGTTTTCTGTCATCTATGATGTCATCAGAGGCAGAATGTCGCTCTAAATCTTTTCCAATATTGGGTTAATTTTTTCTTAAATAACTATTGTAGATTCACATCAGCCGTGCATCTGATGTCTAGGCCAGTCCCTTACGACGCTCCTGATTGGTTGTTGATAAGCCAATCACAGGGCTGGAAACTCGCAGCCTCTCTCGAGAGATCACATAGTCAGTATGTTCCACCTCTCCTGAGGAATACGTCTTTCAGGAGAGGTGGAACATACATCCTGCCCAAGTGAACTCTCTCGAGAGACTGCGAGTTTCCAGCCCTGTGGCTGGCATATCAACAGCTAATCAGGAGCGTCGTAAGAGACGAGCATAGACATCAGATGCACGGCTGATGTGAATATATTATAGCTAGGAACATCGCTGTAACGTTCGTAATTCACATTCTTAATAATGGATGAACGTCTGCGCAGGAAACTTCCACACCTTTAGCAGTTCGTCAATGCTAATAAATCACTGGGCTAACAACGAACTCAGGTTCGGTACTGACCAAATGGCCAAATCTCCTCCGTCTTATTTCCTTCATCTGGAGACAAATGACGCCATAACCCAGCAGAAGGAAACCATTGCATCCTCTTCTTAAGACTAACAAGAACAGCTTTAGTTTCCCCTCCTCCGCTGAAAACCATTTACAGTAATGTCACGTCGTATAGAAAACGGAAACGCTTCGATACTCTCGTAAAACAGATTGAAACGCTTATCGATGCATGTATGTTTTTCCTCGTCTCAACTTCTCCAGAAATAAAGAAAAACAATATAGTCGTCATCATTTGGGACAAGAAAATATTACCTGGGAGCTCTGACATGTCACATTTGATTTCAGCCATAAAACTTTCTGGCAAATAGCGATTAAGTAATGGCCAAAGATACTATATAGAGTAGTTACGTGCGTTTTTATTATTATTATGATTATTATTATTATTATTATTATTATTATTATTATTATTATTATTATTATTATTATTGGTTTGATAAATTATTGATTTTGTTTATTTTGTCTTATTTCAAATAGATTATTATTATTATTATTATTATTATTATTATTATTATTATACTATTATTATGCAGTATCTATACCCCGCAAACGGGCTTACAGAAATTTTAAATACTTAATAATTCAATAAAGTTCACAAAACTAGATTTTAGGACTACAAAAAATATTATTATTATTATTATTATTATTATTAATTATTATTAGTTGAACATTTATATCCAAGAAGTAAAAAACAAAAGATCACACAATCACACATCAAGGTTGCATAGATTGATACACCCACATTCGAAGATGGCAATATATATATATATATATATATATATATTATATATATATATATATATATAGAAATATATACAGAAATGTCAACAAAATGGGGACAGAATTTGGACCCTCCATTATTCTAATGTGCTGGAACTGGGGGCTGAGCTGGGGAACACGAAATACCATACGATATATGACTTGAACTCTCGAAGGAAATCAGGGCTGGAAGACTATGCGTGTCACAGATGAGGCATGAACTCGAGAGGAAGTTTTTCACTGGAGTTGAAATACTATTTTCTCTTTTTTTTTTAATTTATGAAATACCTCACGAGTTGATTAATGAAATATTAATTGGACACTTGCTCTTAGGATTTAGCTAGAACAGGATTTGTTAGTGCAATATTAAAGTTCGTGTTCTCAATAGAATTTTGTAGTTTTTTACTTAAAAATAAAGGAGCAATAGGATTACTGAATGACTGTTACGTCCTCTTATATAAATGTATATATACATACATACGTTACGTATACATACATATATATATCATATATATATATATATATATATATATATATATATATATATATATATAGTTCGATTCAGTGGGTTAGTGGTAAAGGGTTGAATGGCCAATAGCACATGATTGCGACTGAATATAGTTAGAAACTAAAAACAGTTATCATGCAAATTACGTAAATGGACACTGAATACTGTCTATATAGTATTTTCCACTTTGAAAAATGCTGTAATTCACCATGACCGCGATAATGAGATAGTGAATAAAAAAATAAGTACTGTGGCACAGGATTTAATTTCAAAGGAGGAAAAACCCACGTTCATATCAAGGTAATGAAATACTCATCGTGAATATTTTAGGGAGAGAGAAAGCGGAAATGCCCAGATCACTCCGACATTTAATTATAAACTTTTGTTCCCGCCTATAATTGCTGTTGTCTAATTACAGCGTTTTTCTTCCGCGTAATTAAGCAAAAATGCTCCATTTGACTTCGAATATTATATTCTCCAATGCAAATGTATTTCCTCTGCTGTGTACGTTTCCATCTGTGCATTTAATGAATCTAATATTTGCGAATATTTAGATTTGAACATTCGAGCATTTACAAAAATCATGTCTAAGGCAATGCATAAATAAATATGGCATACATCTTCACGCACGCGCGCAAGCACGCACTGGGGTTTCCTTATTGCTGTAGTGGAGACCTTGTACGTTGGACGAGGCAGGCTAATGAAAGGTTTGTTTGTTTTTGTTTGTATGGTGTTTTTACGTTGCATGGAACCAGTGGTTACTCAGCAACGGGACCAACGGCTGTAAGTGACTTCCGAACACGTCGAGAGTGAACTTCTATCACTAGATATAAACATCTCTCACTCCTCAATGGAATGACCGAGAATCGAACTCGCGGCCACCGAGGTGGCAAGCCAACACTATACCGACCACGCCACTGAGGCGATTAAGGAAAGGTATTGTATCAGCTCAAAGTGAAAAGAGCTAGAACAGTACCTGTAGGGAAGCGAGTGGGGTGCCACCTATCGACAGAAAAAAAATTTCCAGGGATGATGGAAGGGAAGGTTCATTAATTTATTCATTGTTCTTCATGCTGGAAGGCAGAAATAAATGTTTAAAGCGCAAACAACAGGAAATAACATTCACAAATAAAAAGTGGACAATTCGGAAAGAACAATACACCGCTTTATTAATTATTGTGCCCCGAAAAGAAATGACGAATGCGGACCAAAAGCGGCATTGTTTGGTCAATTTCAAACGATTCGAGCTTTCAAACCTTCATACATACAAGAAACGCTTCTTTTATTCATCCCGACCGACGGCACTGGGCATGCGCAGAGAATCCGGATGCCTGTAGTACCTGCTTAAAAAAAAAAAAAAGGAAGAAAAAAACTGGTGATCACCTGAGTTGAAAGTAAATTCCGGGATACTCTTTATTCAGAATTTATTCGGATCCCTTAAGATGAGACTCGGCTAAATGCAGAACTGTTCTTATCGTCAAAGTTGAGGGTTTTTAATTACTTGTGTTAGGATTGACGTCTAAAGAAAGTTGGGGTTTCTATACGAGTTTCATATGGGTTATCGTTGAAAATAATGTCACGATTCATTCATCTTATGTGGAAAAAAATCCCCATGCTTAGTAGCTATGTTATTTTTACGCAAAATATATAAATAAATAAATATATAAAAAATAAACACATAAAAAATTGGTAAAGTTACTTATCAGCAACGGCATATGCTTCTCAAAATGTTTTTTTTATTATTATTATTTCTTAGCAAACAATACGAAAAAAATCTTTCACATTATATAAAGATTATATTTTACGTTTTGATTAAAAAACTCTTATGTATAATAAATAAAATATTCCCTTTTAACACCAAAATATTTGTTCGTTTGTATGGCGTGTTGACATTGCATGGAACCAGTGGTTATTCAGCAACGGGACCAACGGCTTTACTTGACTTCCGAACCACGTCGAGAGTGAACTTCTATCACCAGAAATACGCATCTCTCACTCCTCAATGGAATGCACGAGAATCGAATTCGCTCCCACCGAGTTAAAAAGCATATCTTAGTTTAACCAGACCACTGAGCTGATTAACAGCTCTCCTAGGGCTGGCCCGAAGGATTAGATATTTTTACGTGGCTAGGAACCAATTGGTCACCTAGCAACGGGACCTACAGTTTATTGTGGGATCCGAACCACACTATATCAAGAAATTAATTTCTATCACCAGAAATGAATTCCTCTGATTCCGCGTTGGCAGAGCAGAGAATCGAACTTCGGACCACCGGAATGGCAGCCGAGCTCGAAAACTACTCGTCCAGCGTGGCAGGCCAAGACCTTACCGATCATAAAAACCAAAATAATCGCAAATCCCGCAGACACAATAGCCTACATTTTTCCACGAACAACAAACTGCAGGAACTCATTGTACCTTAATAAAACGGCAACAGCCTCCAATGATTCACCAAAGAGACTGTAATTCCAGACAAACGTCATATACATAAAAGCAAAAGCCTTTCCTAATATCGTCAGATTTACCTTAGCCATTCCATCTGATCACAAGGCAGCTAATGTCAAAACCGACTCTCCTTTGACTTGGAGATCTCGCGGAATCGAGTGAATTAAATACTTGCTTTGATAGAAGGAACCTTCGTCTTGCGTCCACGAAACGTGATTGCATAATGGCCTCCTCTTCCTCCCCCTCCTCCTCCTACTCCTCCTTCACATTAGCTGATTGCCACTTCAAGGACGAACAGGAAGGAAGAGTCTGGATCAACAGGAATATGCAATCTAAAAATAAAGTGTTTGTTACTGGGATATTATTCCTCAGTTATCTTCTGTTTCTTTTTTTCTATTATAACCCTTCTTAAGATTAGATAAGATTTTTGGCATAGTGATTTAGTGTTCATTTTCTACTTAAGGTTTATGCTGATATTTATTATATATATATCTATATATATATATATATTTATATTATCATTTAATTATATAAAATGTAGATAGATATATAATAATATATAATATATGTATATTATATATAAATAAATGCTAGATAGATTATTATATTGTATATATATATTAATATATATATATATAGATATATATATATATATATTATATAGATATATATAACTATATATATATATATATACATAACATATATTAATATAATATGTATAGATATATATATATATACTATATATAAATATATATCTACATATATATATATATATATATATATTATATATATATATATTATATATCATTTATACAGTGTATGCCTTCATGTATAATGAACATTAATTTACAATACAAAAAATCAGTATATATATATATATATATATATATATATATACATATATATATATATACGTATGTATATATATATATATAATATATATATATATATATATATATATATATATATATATATATATGTGTGTGTGTGTGTGTGTGTGTGTGTGTGTGTGTGTGTGTTAGTTGCAGCTGTTATTTTAAGCAAAGGTCTTGAGAAATCAATAGATTTCCTTGAATGAATAGCAAGAAATATACAAAAAGCGTTGAAAAAAGGCAATTTGTTAAGCTATTTATCGCAGAAGAAGTCTACACCAAATCCACTGTCTTTAAATTTTTTTTTTTTTTTAGACTTTCTTACTAGACAAGAGGAAAAGATCAAAACTTTTGGGTTTAAAACTTTTGCCGAAAGTCTTCCCTATAAGAAGCTTAGAATTCCAGGAATCATTAAACTTGAAAAAGATGCTGAAACGCCGAACGGTAATTGGCTCGTAGTTAACAAATAAAGGGAGAGAGAGAGAGAGAGAGAGAGAGAGAGAGAGAGAGAGAGAGAGAGAGAGAGAGAGAGAGAGAGAGAGAGACTTTACCAGCGCAGGCAAAATATGTAGGCGGCTTATTTTACATAATCCACATGAACATAGGCCAACAATATTTTTTTTAGAAAACTGTTTTTATCTATAGACTGTATATCAAGCTTGAATTCAAATAATAATGATAATGGAGGACCATTTTATAAGGATAATATTCTCCTTTATAATAATGGCCATTAGACATTCCCTAATTAATAAGTAAAGAGGGATATTATCTCCATAATGATGACCTGCTACGTAAAGAATTGAATTAGCGTCGTTAACGAATGGCAGACGCAGCGGTTCACTTGATTTATAAAATGTCTAAAGTGTAATATTAATCTTTATGGCAACCCCATCACTTATTGCTTTACACTCAGGTAAAAATATGGCAGGAGTTAATTTCCATATGCTGCTGTTTCTCCCAACAACCGAGAGAAAAAAGGGAAAGTTTAATTGGACTCGTGAATCATAACAGGGTGAATTTAATAACATATACTTCGTTTGAAGAATCGTTTCAATTCGCTTGGGGAGTATATGAGTCATTACCTGCTGTTTGAGCCTAGCCCAGGTCTATAACTGTTATGCTCTACTTTTTGAAAAGTTAATTTCTGTGTGAGAGAATGTGAAAATTACCCCCGACAGTGTAGGTTAATTCAATCACATAATAATTATATTCTGAAATTAGTTTTTTTTTTTACATATTCTGAATTTGGTTTTCACGTTGTTTTTGAAATAGCTTATAATTTGATAATGTAATGAAAATTAAATTAAACACACACACACAGGGCCTATAAAAACGCAAAAATGTAGGGAATATAAATACTTTATTTCAGAGATCAGCTGCCACTCTCTTCAGGCAGGCAGTATATATGTGTATATATATATATGTGTGTGTGTGTGTGTGTGTGTATGTGTGTGTGTAGTATATGTGTTTGTGCACTTCTGGATGTGAATACACTTAAATCTACATGTAAAACGAATTGAATGAATTAAAGTATAAAAGAAAGGAAAAATATTTCTTTTCCACGATCAACAATGTATGTCATAAACAAAGAATAGATAAAAATATTATGAAAAATTATGAATAACCACCAATTATCAGAACATTGCGCAATTCACCTTTCAATAACAAAAGCTAAATGAACGCGCATACTCGTATATATATTTGGTTAGGCGCAAAAGCGCAATTTCACTCAAATAAAAGGAAATAATTCCACGGAAAGAATAATAATCGCCGCTGATTATCATCATATCGCCGAGGTATAACATAATGAAATCAGGCCGGAGCCATCGTCCATTAAAAGCGCCACTGAATGCAAGTCATCTGCTGAATTCAAGCGAATTCATTTATATATATTCATTTCCTACCTAATCTCGGGAAGGCATATATATGCTCTCATCTGCAATGCTTGTCTAGTAAATGGCTGGATTCATTTGCATAATGTCGGTGCAGATTTTTTTTTTTTTTTTTTGTGATTATTTTTTTTTTCATATCTGACCATTTCTGTCAGTATATTTGTGTGTGTGTGTGTGTACTTATCTGGGTTCTTGTATTTGTGAGTATAATTGCACAGGTTTGATGTAAAACTATACACACACATATATGTGCATACATGTATATCACACATATCCACATACCCAAACCATTGACGAAGGACTGATACATAGTATTAGGAGTCACAAGTATATATACTACAGAGACAGTACTGACGAACAAACACACATCCGTTTGAGACTTCAGATCCACCCACAGGCAGGTGTTAAGGTAGGAGTGGCTTTCAATAATCATTTGGATAAAATTTACAATAAATTCTCAAGGGGCACTACCGATAAACGTATCCACCGTAGGAGACAACAAGTCCACACCTGATAGGTGTCAGGGAGGCGGGGTTGAAAATCTCATTACCACTAGAGAGAGAGAGAGAGAGAGAGAGAGAGAGAGAGAGAGAGAGAGAGAGAGAGAGAGAGGCTTCTTGCTAGGGAAAAGCGTGATTTATCCTTCCCGTGAACAGCAGTATACATTTGTACTACTATCTGCAATTACTAGATAATAAACAGACGTTGAAAGTTCATAAATCCTGATGTAAAGAATAGAAATTCCTTTATCATAGGATTGTAAACAATTAACCATGAAAATATTACTTGGGGAAAAGTACGCGAGACTAATATATATCCTTATATTACATCCTTTTGACTTTATATTTGAAAGGTTTAGCTGTTTATATTTTTCCATTTATTTATTACTTGACCGTTGTTATACTTCTTTGATTACGCTAGTGAATCATTAATTGATTAGTTATATTTTTCCTTCATATTTACTGGTCCTTCCTTTCATGCCCTTGCTTTCCAAAGCAGATCTGAGCCTGCAAAACAATATTATCAATATCATCCACGTCACATCAAAGAGGGTCGGATGGTATTATCCTCCTCATCCCCAATAAATCGAAAATTGGAAGACGAACTTGGAAAAGTATGTGGAATAGATTTTCATTCTGAAAAAATAAATATTGCCTGATGAGTAAGTGCTTCCGTTATGGGGCTTTTAGGTACATTCGTGTATCTGTCAACATTGAAGCGACATTGAAGAAGGTCAAGTGTGTAAATATGCCGGATAATGAATGCCATTTCAAAAGGCCCTTTGAAATTAATATGCCAGTTTAATCTCATCATTTTGCTTCCATGTTGATACAGAATGTATAATGTATGTAATGATATTCATCCTTTCGCTTCGTTCACGTCTCTGCCTCTCTCGTATTTTCATTTCCACTCATTTTATTTTTCCTTAATGTCTTCAAAAACACAGCCTCGTCTTTTGACCTGAATGACGTGTGGGGGATCGTTTGCACTATATTGTCACGCGTCTCTGTTTGTGAGTTCATAGACCCAGATTCTAGGTTCGTAATCATCTGCTAAATATCGGATTATATATATAATATTATATAGTATATATGATATATATATATATATATATATTATATATATAAATAATATATATATATGTGTGTGTCGTATATATATATATGTACATATGTATGTATGTATGTATGTATATATATACATATATACATACATACATAATATATGTATGTGTATATATATGTAAGTATATATACCTAATATTTAGCAGATGGCCACGAACCACGAATCTGCAAGTTAAAAAGGTACTATTACCATAACATCAGTTCTAATAAAACCTATAACAGTCGTCTGTGTAGAACGTAAGCTTAAGTCATGTTAGTGTTTTTACAATTTTTTCTAATCAAAGCTAACTCTTTTCTTATGAGATCTTATCCTCTTTCAAATACTACAGAAGATATGCACAGATGTAACCACTACTAATTCTGGACTAAATATCTCGTGGTATTCAAATAATTGAAGGAGAAGCCTTGAAAATAAATGTTTTATTGCCCCATGCCTCTGGCAACCATCATTTTAAAGTTGATTTAATTTCATCCCTAAAATCCTATTTTCGTCAAATTGTTACCAACTGTTTGAAATAATGTAACCTAGATTGTTTAGTCAAAATATACTTAATAACCTAATTTCATTTTGAAAGAATTTAATGATGTCTATAAATGCTAACAAAAGTTGGGAAGATTGTAAACTAGTTGATTCATTCAAGATGATATAACCTCATCCGTCAGATTCATCTATACCAATTTGTCAATTTGAAAGTGAGGTTGTCGCAAGATAGCACCATAGAATGATACTTTTCTATACAACGGAAATGAGAGGAAATTTGGTAATGCAATGATATAAAATTTAATTCACTTTACATTGAGAATAAATAACATTTAAGATGGAAATAAGTAATTCGTTTTCTCATATGCACAGAGAGACACCTTCCTGGAGAGTCTCTCCATCCTACGACTCGACCTACTCTTTTATTTCGAGAGTTTACCCAGAGCTGGAGGGAGAGATTTATGGGAAACTCCCGCATCTCTCTCTCTCTCTCTCTCTCTCTCGAGCTCTCTCTTCTCTTCTCGTCTCTCTCCTCTCTCTCCTTTCTTGCACTCTTTCCTCTCAAACGCTAGGCAGATGTAATTTGGTTGTTTTATTCGAGAAAATCTTTCGCAGGAACACGCACATGTATACCTATATATATATATATATATATATATATATATATATATATATATATATATATATATACATATATATATATATATATATATATCTATATATATATATATATATACGAGTATACATACATACATATATTATATATATACTATACATTTATATATATATTTATGTATATGAGAGAGAGAGAGAGAGAGAGAGAGAGAGAGAGAGAGAGAGAATTTGCTATATATATTCAAGCGCTAAAAGTAAGAGTACCCCAGCCTGTAAAATAAAATGCATATATCCAGAATTTTATAATTTGTTATATTCATAATATTTTCTTTACTTATTATGGTATTTTTATGATATTTTTTTCTTTACAGTAAGTAAACCGTGTTAATAATATTTCTTCTTCTGATAGAGTTGAGAAAATGAAGACAAAAAAATTATGAATTTAATAATCTCCCCCTACGATCATGCCAGAAGATTTATTGAATCATTTATCGTTAACTACAAAGAAATAACATCCAAACAAATATTTTATAGAAAAATGTCGTACGGAAAATCTTATATTTGCTATGTAATAGGTATGAAATATATCCCTTCTTGACAAAATTTACTTAAGAGAAAAAAATAGAATTTTATTTATCAATTAATATTCAAAGCTAAAATGTTAAAGAAATATATTTTACGTATTTCTTATATTTACGATAGAACGGGTATGAAGTACATCCCCTTCTACTGTACAAAGGATTATGAGAATGATTTTTCTGGAATATGATAAAATGTAATTTTATTTCAACGTGACAATCACTTTGAACAAAATATAATTTTCTTAACTGAATAGATGTATATTACTTCCTACTGCGTCACATTTTAATTTTGTTTAGTAATAGCTCTCGGTTATATCTAGCAGTTTATTTGTAACTGAAATTGACATTTGATAAAAGTTCATAGATAAGAATAGAACGGTGCTATGAAATCAAGGACAGGAAAATGCATGTCTGAATAACCCATATTTACTCTGTATATGCATCTATTTTAGCTATGTATCAAGTTTCATCTGATAACGCTCGGATACGAAATAGATTATTGCTAATGTCTTTCTGACTACCTCCGGAGAGAGAGAGAGAGAGAGAGAGAGAGAGAGAGAGAGAGAGAGAGAGAATTTGTCAATATTTTACACATCATGAGAGAGAGAGAGAGAGAGAGAGAGAGAGAGAGAGAGAGAGAGAGCGAATGTCAATCTTCACACATCATGATAGAGAGAGAATTTGTCACTATTTTACACTCATGAGAGAGAGAGAGAGAGAGAGAGAGAGAGAGAGAGAGAGAGAGAGAATGTCAATCTTCCACACATCATGAGAGAGAGAGAGAGAGAATTTGTCAATCTTCCACACATCATGAGAGAGAGAGAGAGAGAGTGAGAGAGGGAGAGAGAGAGAGAGAGAGAGGGGAGAGGGGAGTAGAGAGAGAGATACGTCAATCTTCCACACATCATTGAAGAGAGAGAGAGAGAGAGAGAGAGAGAGAGAGAGAAGAGAGAATATTTCAATCTTCCACACATGATGAGAGAGAGAGAGAGAGAGAGAGAGAGAGAGAGAGAGAGAGAGAGAGAGAGAGAATACGTCAATCTTCCACACATCATGAAGAGAGAGAGAGAGAGAGAGAGAGAGAGAGAGAGAGAGAGAGAGAGAGAGATCCTACACACACATCGAGCCGGGTGAAGATATATAGTAAACCCGTTGTTTGCCGAACAGATCCACCTAAATAAACAAAAAGAAAATAGTAATTTTTCCTCTTGAGAAACTGAGCACTACATCATAGCACATTCGTTCAGCTAGGCTCTGTTACAGACAGCGTTATTACGTTACAAAAAAAATAATAATAAATACGAACGAGGAAACAGGAGAACGCGAAAAGAAATATATTTACATGTGCGAGATATTTACCTTGATCTTTTTCTCACCCATCAGTGTTTTGTGTCACGCTACTAGCTAGAAGAGGTTTCGTATTAGTGATAATAATATCACTATCAGACGCAGTTTTCCGTTAATAGATAATACGTGTGTGTGTGTATATATATATATATATATATATATATATATATATATATATATATATATATATACGTAAATAGCCACATGAAAGGTGAAGAATCAAAGACCAGGTACCAAGCGCTTTCGTGTATTGCGTACACTTCTTCGGGGTACCCCGAAGAAGTGTACGCAATACACGAAAGCGCTTGGTACCTGGTCTTTGATTCTTCACCTTTCATGTGGCTATTTACGTACATATTTGTCACGTGCTGTTTGGTGACTTATTGCTGATATATATATATATATATATATATATATATATATATATATATATATATATATATATATATATATATATATATAGCGAATACCACAGAAAAATGATAGTCAGAAATCCAAGCACTTTCGTCTTTACTAAGACATTGTCAAGGAACGAATGAAATGCAGTTGGAGAGAAAGTTATCAGGTAAACAACAAGATCAAGAATACCGGATTATCGGATATCACACGGTCACAAACCTAAACATAGATTTAATCCTAACGGAAACTACAAAGTAACCGTATAGTCCAAAACATGTAAAAACTGAATACATTAATTTTTTCATTATCAAGGCATCAAGTTTAAATAAACCAAGACTTAAATTTAGAACATTTCCATTATTTGACTTAATGAAAGAATATTCAGTTATATTCATTTTAAAAGTGTCATTTTGTGGGATTAAGGCTCTTCCTTGACTCCAATTATTAGGATGATCTAAATCTCTCATATGTACAAATAATGCATTCGATATTTGCCCAGTTCTCACAGAATATTGATGCTGTTTGAGACGTTGTGAAAGAGATTTACCGGTTTATCCTTTAATAGACTTTATCACACTTTTTGCAAGGAATTTCATATATATAGCCTGGAAGATCTTTAGGAGAATTTTTTATTACTATACTCTTGACATTAATATTACTGAAAACAACATTTATGTTAAAATGCTTCAAAATTCTAGGAATTTATAAAAACATTTTATTATAGGGTAATTTTAGAATGTTATGCTTACTAAATTCTAGTTTGTCATTAGTTAAATAAAATGTTTTTCTAGCTCTTTTTCATGTCATATCTACAAAAGTCATTGGGTATTTAAGTTTCAATGCAATATCATAAATAGTTTTTATCTCAGCGTCAATAAACTGTGGGCTACAGACACGTAAAGAACTTAGGAACATCCCAGATAAAACAAAGTATTCAAGATTTTGATAGCGACTGGATTAATAATGAACAAAAGAGGCAATGTCAGTTGATTTCCGAAAGACTGAAAAGGTGAAATTTCCATCATTGCTATGGACAGTTACGTCAAGAAAATTCAAATTACAATTCCTTTCTTCCTCTACAGTAAATTTTATGGAAGGGACTAAGTTATTGAGATTATTAAGGAATTCTTGGAGATTTTCGTGAATTAGCCAAATACAGAAAATATCATCCACATACCTAAACGATATAACATTTTGGGGCAAAATTCTTGGTAAGAGTTTTGTCTAAAAAAATTCCATGTAAATACTGCTAAGGACAGGAGATAAGGGATTATCCAAAGCCATGCCAAACTTTTGTACAAAAATATTCCCCATTAAAACAAAATTTACTCTCTTTGATACATAACCTTATGAGACTAATGAGGTTTGCTACAGTTTAGGGAATATCATGACGTTCTAATTCATCCTCCAAAAATTCAAGTAAATCATCTACAGGCACTTTTTGTAAATAAAGAGGCAACATTAAAACGAACCATAATAAAATCAAAATTCACATTTAAACTATTCAATTTGTTTATATAATCAACATTGTTTTTTACATTAGTGTTAGAAATGTTTCCTACCAAAGGTGTAAGAATTTTTACATGACATTTAGATAAATTATACGTAACTGAGCCCACTGAGCTAATGATTGGTCTGATAGGATTATTGATTTTGTGACTTGACGAAACCATACATATAAGGTAGGGAGGCGCATTGCCGGGTAAACTGTTTAATTAAATGGTCCAAGAAATGGGAGTTCACTGTCTGTGTAGGATCAGACCTCAGTTTCGTGTAAGTATCAGTATCATTTAGCAATGCCATTATTTTACTTACATAGTCACTTTTATTCATTATTACCACTGCATTAGACTTATCCGCCTTTGTTACTTGCTCTGTTTCGTCTTTTTTAATTTTCTTATAAGCCTGGATAAATCTTACTGGTACATTAGTGGGACAAGGCTTGCTCATAGCACCATACACAAAACCCTTACAAATATTGATATCCTCAGGGCATAGATTACGATTAAATTTTTCCAAAAAACAAAATGATTTTGAAATGTCGACACAGTCCAGATTACCGTTAGACACACCAAAACTTAATCCATATCCCAAAGCCGCTGTCGTAGCACTATCCACTGGTTTGTATGATCAGTTAATCATGAAGTCCACGTTGGCATGCTTAGTCCAATCGCTTTCAGCAATAAGATTCCTCAGCTCTGTTTTTTCTGGGATGTTTCCTAATGGCTCGCTCATACACTTCCGTAGAAAGTTAAGTCGAAGTTTCAGCTTGTGAGCGATGATGAGAGCATTACAGAAGGATGTCACGAATAGAACAAGGCTCGGAAAATTCACAGAAAAGGCGTAGAAGTTGCGTGTGGTTTCCATTATGCTAAAAAAACACAGTAGATGCACGTGACTTCATTAAATAAGCGAATACCTCAGGAAAATGATAGTCAGAAATCCAAGAGCTTTCGTCTTTACTAAGACATTGTCAAGGAACGAATGAAATACAGTTGGAGAGAAAGTTATCAGGTACACAACAAGATCAAGAATACCACATGGTTAATTGTTAAAAAGGTAAAAATTAAGGAGATAATCCAGGATTATCGGATATCACACGGTCACAAACCTAAACATAGATTTAACCCTAACAAAAACTACAAAGCATCCGTATCGCCTGCCGGATTATTGCTACTGGAAATTGAGGAAGTGCTGCAACCGTCTTAAAAGGAAGATCAATTCAAGCTGAAGAATCTTATTGCGAAAGCGACTGGACTAAGCATGCCACTATAAAGGGCTTGTACCATTTAATTAAACAGCTTACCCGGAAATGCGCCTCCCTACCTTATATGTATGGTTTAGTCAAGACACACAAAATCAATGGCTTGTAAAAATTCTTACACCTTTGGTAGGAAATAATTTCTAACACGAATGTAAAAACCAATGTTGATTTTATAAACAAATTGAATAGTTTAAATTTGAATTTTGATTTTAATATTGTTAGTTTTGATGTTATCTTTATTTACAAAAGTGCTGGTTGATGATTTATTTGAATTTTTGGAGGATGAATTAGAACGTCATGATATTCCCTAAACTGTAGCAAACCTCATTAGTCTCATAAGGTTATGTTTCAAAGATAGTGAATTTAGTTTTATTGGGGAAATTTTTGTACAAAAGTTTGGCATTTATTATGGGTAATCCCTTATCTCCTGTCCTTAGCAATATTTACATGGAATTTTTTGAGACAAAACTCTTACCAAGAATTTTCCCCCGAAAGTTATATCGTTTAGGTATGTGGATGATATTTTCTGTATTTGGCTAATTCACGAAAATCTCCAGGAATTCCTTAATAATCTCAACAATTTAGTCCCTTCTATAAAATTTACTGTAGGGGAAGAAAGGAATTGTAATTTGAATTTTCTTGACGTAATTGTCGATAGAAATGATAGAAATTTCACCTTTTCAGTCTTTCAGAAATCAACTAACATTGCCTCTTTTGTTGATTACTACTCCAATCACCATCAAAATCTTAAATTCTCTGTTTTTTCTGGGATGTTCCTAAGTTCTTTACATGTCTGCAGCCCACAGTTTATTGACGCTGCGATAAAAACTATTTATGATATTGCATTGAAACTTAAATACCCAAGGACTTTTGTAGATATGGCATGGAAAAGAGCTAGAAAAACATTTTATTTAACTAATGACAAACTAGAATTTAGTAAGCATAACATTCTAAAATTACCCTATGACGAAAGGTTTTTAGAAATTCCTAGAATTTTAAAGCTTTTTAACATAAATGCTGTTTTCAGTAATATTAATGTCAAGAGTATAGTAATTAAAAATTCTCCTAAATATCTTCCAGGCTATATATATGAAATTCCTTTCAAAAAGTGTTATAAAGTCTATTAAGGGACAAACCGGTAAATCTCTTCCACAACGTCTCAAACAGCACCAATATTCTGTGAGAACTGGGCAAATATCGAATGCATTATTCGTACATATGAGAGATTTAGATCATCCTATTAACTGGAGTCAAGCAAGAGCGTTAATCCCATGTAATGACACAGTTAAAATGAATATCATTGAATCTTGTTTCGTCAAGTCAAATAATGGCAATGTTCTAAATTTAAGTCTTGGTTTATTTAAACTTGATGCATTGATAATGAAAAAATTAATATATTCAGTTTTTACATGTTTTGGACTATACGGATACTTTATAGTTTCTATTAGGGTTAAATCTATGCTTAGGTTTGTGACCATGTGATATCCGATAATCCTGGATTATCTCTAATTTTTATCTTTTTGACAATTAACCATCTGGTATTCTTGATCTTCTTGTTTAACTGATAACTTTCTCTCCAACTGTATTTCATAAGTTTCTAGAAAATGTCTTAGTAAAG
>NC_087219.1:31721428-31736428 GCF_015104395.2 Macrobrachium nipponense
GTGTTTTATATCCCCTCCTTCCATTATTCCCAGGTATTTGTATCCTGTCTCATCTATGTGTTTGATGTTGCTCCCATCTGGTAGTTTTATCCCTTCAGTTCTCGTTACTTTGCCTTTTTGTATGTTGACTAAGGCGCATTTTTCTATTCCAAACTCCATCCTGATGTCCCCAGATACAATCCTTACAGTCTGGATTAGGGTATCTATTTCCTTGATGCTCTTACCATACAGCTTGATGTCATCCATGAACATCAGATGGTTGATTCTGTTGCCTCTTTTCTTGAGTTGGTACCCGGCATCTATCTTCTGTAGTACTTTTGTCATGGGAATCATGGCTACTACGAAGAGTAGTGGGGACAGTGAGTCGCCCTGGAAGATCCCTCTCCTGATATTAACCTCTGCTAGTCTTATTCCAGAGCTTGTAAGTATTGTATTCCAGTTGCGCATTGTATTTTTGAGGAAGCTGATGGTGTTTTCCTCTGCTCCATATATTTTCAGGCATTCTATTAGCCATGTGTGTGGTATCATGTCGAAGGCTTTCTTATAGTCTATCCTTGCCATGCTTAGGTTGGTTTTCCTTCTCCTACTGTTCTTCATTACCATTTTGTCTATCAGGAGCTGGTCTTTTGTGACCCTACACTTCCTTCTGCAGCCTTTCTGTTGGTGGGGGATGGTGTTTGTCTCCTCTAGGTAATTGTGTAGCCTTTCACTGATGATACCTGTTAGTAACTTCCACATTATTGGTAGGCAGGTGATAGGCCTGTAGTTACTGGCTATATTTCCCTTACTCTTGTCTTTTTGTACTAAGGATGTTCTTCCTGTGGTCATCCATTTGGGTGCATGGTGATTTGAGATACAATGCTGGAGTTGTTCTGCTATTCGTGGGTGTGGGGGCCTTGAAGTTTTTGAGCCAGTATCCATGGACTTCATCAGGACCTGGGGCTTTCCAGTTTGGCATTTTCTTTAGTTGGTGTCTGACTGTGTCTGTCGTGATCACTGTGAATCTTTGTTTTATTCTCCCTGTTTCTTCTTCCTTGACTTCCTGAAGCCATGTTGCATGTTTGTTGTGAGATACCGGATTGCTCCATATCATTATTATTATTTTTTTTTCTCTCTCTATCACAGTCCTCCAATTCGACGGGGTGATATTTATAGTGTGGGGTTCCGGGTTGCATCCTGCCTCCTTAGGAGTCCATCACCTTTCTTACTATGTGTGCCGTTTCTAAGGATTCACACTCGTTATATTCTGCATGAGTCCTGGAGCTACTTCAGCCTCTAGTTTTTCTAGATTCCTTTTCAGGGATCTTGGGATCGTGCCTAGTGCTCCTATGATTATGGGTACGATTTCCACTGGCATATCCCATATCCTTCTTATTTCTATTTTCAGATCTTGATACTTATCCATTTTTTCCCTCTCTTTCTCTTCAACTCTGGTGTCCCATGGTATTGCGACATCAATGAATGATACTTTCTTCTTGACTTTGTCAATCAACGTCACGTCTGGTCTGTTTGCACGTATCACCCTATCCGTTCTGATACCATAGTCCCAGAGGATCTTTGCCTGATCGTTTTCTATCACTCCCTCAGGTTGGTGCTCGTACCACTTATTACTGCAAGGTAGCTGATGTTTCTTGCGCAGGCTCCAGTGGAGGGCTTTGCAAGAAACATCAGCTACCTTTAATTCATTATTAATTCTTATTAATTATTATTATTAATTAATTATTATTTATTATTATTATAAGTTATCACGTTATTATTATTCAGTCCTCCTCATGTGCAGCTAATAGTTATTGAGCCTTACATGACTACCCTACAGATTTAACTGAGATTTGTTAATACTTAAGACTTCCCAGCAGTTAGGTAGAGCCGTCAGTGCACCTCATGCTGTACACTGTAGGTGATTTGTTTGATTTTTTTATTTATTTGATTTTTATTTATTTGTTTTTTTATTTGTTAGATGTTTTTTCAATCCTTTTTTTCCTCAAAATGTATTTTATGACAGAATTACTAATGATCTATCTTTTAGGTTTCCAGTTCTGGCCTAAAGTTTGTACTTGCATTTTTTTTACATAAAAATAAATAGATGCAGCATAGTTATGCTTAGTTTTTATTAACCTCCAAACCAGATTTTTCAATTTGTTTGCTTTCAGATTTAAAAAATTAAAAATAAAAAGAATCATTTTTAAATTTAAAAAATCAATGATTTAATCACTTGATTAAATCAGTTTGATTTAATCACTGCCAACCCTGACTGTACGTATTACATAAGCTGCCTTGCAGCGTGCCTTCGGCCCCTAGCTGCAGCACCTTTCATTCCCTTTACGGTACCTCCGTTCATATTCTCTTCCTTCCACATTAACTTTCCGTCCTCTCGCGATTGTTTCAAAGGGCATCCAAACCTTTCTACCGTCAATTCCCCTTTCAGCACGGAATGACCTCGTAGTTCTCAGTCTTTGGGGGTAAAGGCGATGTCCTTCCTGATTCGACTGAGACGCGTCAATTACATTACGTAAGATTCTCAGTTAAAGTCATTACGGTAAGGAGAATAATTTATAAGCGGATTGATGGTTTTTGATTACGGATCCTCGCGAGATGAGGAAAGTGTCCATGGGAATTCCATAAAGAATAATGAAGAAGCAATTAAAGGGATTTGTAGGGTAACGATGTGTGAAAGATTAGTTGATGCTGAACAGACACGATGAAGATCTGATTAAAAGGGAAAAAAATGACGCGAGTGAAGAGGTGCAATTGGGAGAGGGAGATGTTGCAGATAAGTAGAGGAGAGAGAGAGAGAGAGAGAGAGAGAGAGAGAGAGAGAGAGAGAGAGAGAGAGAGAGAGAGAGAGAGAGAGAGGAGAATGTAAGCAAACAGAATGTATGTAGTTGAGTCATTATGTTATGCATCCTTTACTGGTCATTCGAAATTTGTAGAGAATTACCGTAATCTGTACTTTCACACACACACACACACACACACACACACACACACACACACACACACACACACACACACACACACATATATATATATATATACTATATTATATATATATATATATATATATATATATATATATATATATATATATAATATAGCATATATATTTCATTATGTATTTATGTATGTGTATGTGTATATAAATTCAGAGCCCTTTAAGGAACGGACAGTTCTCCCCCAAACGATATGAAAACCTAGCATTTCAGTATAATGACAAAGTTTGATTTAAATATTAGGGTTTCTTGAGTTCCATCAAATAAAAAAAAAATCTTGGCTGTAGGAACCGTATCATCTCTGGCTCTTCCATGCATCACTAATTCATGTATCGTCCATACTATCAGTCAGAGTTGGCGTCGCGTCATAGAGAACGTACGGAATATTTACACAATATTACTGAGGTCGGGTGACATTCTCCCAATATTACAACCATCAATACATCCCCCAACATGCATCTGGTCTCATACGATCGTCTCAGTTCACAATCTCCTGCTGCCCATGTAATGCCCATTCGCCACCTCCATTACAGCTCTCAAATTGCTGTTTAATCTCCTCACTCTCTCTCTCTCTCTCTCTCTCTCTCTCTCTCTCTCTCTCTCTCTCTCTCTCTCTCTCTCCCACGCACGTTCGTGCACGGACGAGGAGCTTTTGAGGCTACGAACGCGACTTCGCCTTTAAGTTGCTCGTTGTCTCCCACCTACGAAAATACCTGAGCGCTTTCTGCTCTGTATAGTTACGAATTCCGAAGCTTCGTTGATGTCTGAGTATTGGGTAGGTCTGAGGTATCTGTGTGTATGTATACAAATATATATATATATGTATATAATATATATATAATATATATATATATAATATATATTTATATATATATACATATATATTACTATATATATATATATATATATATATATATATATGTGTGTGTGTGTGTGTGTGTGGTGTGTGTGTATACACACACATATAACGCACACGCTCACGCGTATATAAATATATATATATATATATATATATATATATATATATATATATATATATATATATGTGTGTGTGTGTGTGTATGTGTGTGTATAAACCTCTCATTATGTAACCACACATCATGACAATTGTCCGTAGAAATTGCTTAAATTACCACATCAATAATGAGCGCTAATCCTTCATTTTTTGTTTTTATAAAAAAATAAATATATATAAAAGTTAAAAAAACTATTTCGTCCATCCACTTGTGAATGGAAATTGCATAACTATGCGTGTATATTTGTACTATATTGTGAGTGAAAAACTTATTGCCATTTCGCACTTGAAATGTGACATGCATATCTTCCGACCATGATTTCCTGAGAGAGTTTAAGCAACATATCGTATGATATTCTGTGTGTCCCAACTCAGCCCCTGTTCCAAATGCATTAGTATAATGGAGGGTCCCAAATTCAGCCCCCATTTATTTGATAATTCTCTCCTTTTGACTTCTTCAAATAAGGATGCTTGGTTCTATGGGAGTTTGATGTGTCACTGGGTGGTCTCTCTGTGCTCTTGCGTTTACATAATAATAATAATAATAATAATAATAATAATAATAATAATAATAATAATAATAATAATAATAAAATAATAATAATAATAATGATAACAAAACTTTCGGTAGTACTAAAACCTTGGTTTTGTCAATTTTAATGAATTATTAAATTTTGAAAATTTCTGTAATACCGCCCGCATGCTGCTGTAATAATAATAATAATAATAATAATAATAATAATAATAATAATAATAATAATAATAATAATAATAATAATAATAATAATAATAAAACGTTCTGCAGTCCTAAAACCTTAGTTGTGTCAATTTTAATGAATTACTAAATTTTTTTGAAAATTTCTTCAAGCCGGCATGATGGTATAATAATAATAATAATAATGATAATAATAATGTTACGAAATTCACAGTCTCGTGAAAACGAATTGTTAAAAAATATCCACATTTATCTATTAAAGATATATTTTTATGTAAAAATAGAACAAAGACTTTTGAACACCGAAATATATTTTTATATATAATTGCGGATATTTTTTAATAATAATAATAATAATAATAATAATAATAATAATAATAATAATAATGTAAATTTTTGGGTAAAAAAAATATTGAAATTCATTGAAATTAATAATCTACTTTCAGTCAATGTGAATTTTTCGCAACTTTCTTTCTTATGTTATTGGGATGTTTTTATGAATAATAATAATAATAATAATAATAATAATAATAATAATAATAATAATAATAATAATAAAATAAGATTGTAATTTTTCCTTTTTCCAAATTATTACTTGGCAGAAAGATGTGAGAATTATATCAAATTTCACATGCCAGAGTTATAAAGTAATTATTTTCCTCCCGAAATAATGACAAAGATTTTTTTTTTCGAGAGGTTAAAATAAGTACAGACAAGCGATTCTGTCTAAGAGAAAACTAATTGTACCAATAAATATTTCAATCTTCTTTACACGAGTATGAAACCATTGTTATTTTGTAGATGAGGTCTCATAACTGCAAATGGCTCTCGACTGAAGCAGAAATAAAGAAAACAGTTCTTGTTATTCTGAAGAGAAGAGGAAAAAAATGGCTTTCCCTCTCTCCTAGCTTATGACGGCATTCGTTTCCCAACGAAAATATAAATGTAAGTAGCTTATTGGGTCAGTTTTCAATATGAGTAGGTCGTTGGTAAACCAAATGGAAATCGATAGACAAGTGTCTTTCCATTTTGATATTGGGAGCGCTATTTGGTGACCAGACAGCTGATGTTTTAGCGGTGAAAGGAAGAGATGAGCTATTTTGAGAGAGAGAGAGAGAGAGAGAGAGAGAGAGAGAGAGAGAGAGAGAGAGAGAGAGAGATGTGTGTACGTTGTTTGTTTGTTTATGTTTGTATGGTGTTTTTCATTGCATAGAACCAGCGGTTATTCAGCAACGGGACCAACGGCTTGACGTGACTTCCGAACCACGTCGAGAGTGAACTTCTATCACCAGAAATACACATCTCTAACTCCTCAATGGAATGCCCAAGAATCAAACTTGCGACCACCGAGGTAGCACGCCAACACCATACCGACCACGCCAAAAGGCGCTTGAGATGTGTGTATCAATATGACGGAAGTTCAGTATTTTCCTGAAAGATTAGAGCTTAAAATAAATAATGAAGGAAAGCTTTCTTATTTTTTAGTTCGATGATGTTCACTGGAAAACGTGACGCCAGGAGAAAAATCAAAGAAATAAAAGGCTATGAAAAGAGAATAGGAAGGAAAATGAAAAATAAATCGCTGCGGAAAAAATAATGAGAAGGAAACTAACAGAAATAAATCCCTATAATAAGAAAATGATAAAGGAATTAAAGGAAATAAATCACTATAATAAGAGAATAACAATGAAAATGAAATAAATTATTCAATATAAAAAAGAATATGAAGGAAAATAAAAAAAAAATCAGTATAAAAATAGAATAAGAATTAAAATGAAAAATAACAAGAGAATAAGAAGGGAAATAAAGGAAATAATTCACTATAAAAAGAGAATAACAATGAAAATGAAGTACATGAATCACTATAAAAAAAGAATAATAAGGAAAATAAGAGAAATAAATTAATATAAAAATAGAATATTTAAAACAAAAAAATAAATCTATGCGATAATAAGAAGAAGCAGGACAATAAGAGGATAACCCACAATGAAAAAAAGAATCAGAAGAAAAATAAACTAAACAAATCATTACGGAAAAAAGAATGAGAAGGAAAATAAGAGAAATAGATCATTATGGAACAACGAACATTATCAATCACGAATAACGAAGTCAAACAACACATTGCATCTTTGTCGCGAATCTAATGGTCTTTTATTATTAAACAAAAATCAACAACAACGCCCCAAGATCAACAAAGGCAATGCAAATTACTCGAAATGAAAACTGAATATGCAAGAGAGTTCATTCATTTCTGAATACACCCCCCCCCCTCCACAAAAAAAAATAAGGGGGAGGGGAAGAGTTGTGAATATTTCAGGGAGTTAGTATTCATACGCCTTTACCATTATTAAAATAGGATTTGTTTATGTTATTCATTTCTGTTATAGCCGCTCGGGAGGGTCTCTTGCTATGAGTTTTCCCAGTCTCTCTCTCTCTCTCTCTCTCTCTCTCTCTCTCTCTCTCTCTCTCTCTCTCTCTCTCTCTCTCTCTCTCTCTCTCTCTCTCTCCTGAAATTAGTTTCTACAGTCCCCGGGGGGAGTGGCTGAAATATATTTTGGTGAGCATCACCTGCATATAATAGTGAAAGAACCTCTCTCTCTCTCTCTCTCTCTCTCTCTCTCTCTCTCTCTCTCTCTCTCTCTCTCTCTCTCTGTTATTTTTTTATAATCTGTCCTTTTATTATTCATTCATGACTAAGGTGGAATAAAGATTATTAGACCTGGTGATGAAATGGAACAGGGCGTTTTGAGATGGCTCGGTCAAAGGGGAAGAATCAGAGACAGTGGATTGAATACATACTTAGAAAATGTCAAGACGAAGGAAATAAAGACTTAGAAAGCACTGGAGAGGAGGCGGGAAAGAGGTATTTATAAAGCACGGATTGTTTGTGCAAGGCAGAGGTGAATATCGAAGCATTCGACGAACTGATGAAGGTGTGGAAGTTCCCAGCACAGACGTTAATCCATTATTGAGAAAATTACGAACCTTACAGCTATGCTTCTAGCTAGTTATTAAGAAAAAAAATTACCCAATATTGGAAAAGATTTAGAACGACATTCTGCCTCTATCATAATAAATGACAGAAAACGTTTTCAACTGAAAGCCTGAAATCCAAAGAGGGGAAATAAAGAAAGCAGCTCTTCCTTCCCTTGAGAGAATCGAACCCATTCTCTGTAGAAAACTGAGGTCAATGTATACCAGTCTTACAAGAATTATTTTCCATTTGGATGAACGACCACCTCTAGAGAGGTGTATACACAAAATACAGAGCCATTCTCATTTACCTGGAACTTCCCAGAAGCCATCAAAAGCCAGAATCGGTTTTATTCCGACGAAGCCTCCTAACCTTCGCTGACTGATTAATCGAATGGTTTCTTTTTAGCTGCCTAATCGCCTCCGGATTGTATGTAGAGGCTCCGATGAGATCGAACTCATTTCGCGGAAAACCAATAGAGTTGATTTATTTCCCTTCTGCCGATGTGATTTTTGTCGTGAACTGCGACCCTCGTAAATCTACGCATTTCCGATCGGCTCAGACTTTTGCGTAAAGAGCTGAATCCGAATTAAAATAGTTTACCCTGGATCAAACAGCTAATTACAGCTCTAATGACGCAGATTAATGTTTTCCTAATATAAATCACTGTTAATTACGACTTTGACTAAATAATTATGCATTCTGGTGAAGTGATAAATGAGATTTATGACAGACAGATACGAGGGACTCCGAGCATTGTTACCAATTTAGTGGAGCTTCACACATACGCCGATGCATTTACAAACTGTTTCCATGAATTCTAGATGTCATGGTAATGCAATAATGACAAAACTGCTCTAATATGTAAATATACTACAAATATATACGCTAATTTCATGTATTTCCACTGTTTTGTGTAAGTCTTCTACCCAGTTTGGAGGGTAAACACACACCAATTGGCAACACTACTCGGAGGGAGTAGTAATATTGGCGACCCAGTTCCTTACGTGGAATGGAATGCTGTTACTGAAGATGAGAGCAAAATGGCTTTAAAAGCGTAACAGGAGGAAACCTTCGAAAGCTGCACTAAAAAATATTTGTTAGAAGAGGGTGGAAATGAGATGAATGAGATGGAAGAAAGAGAATGTGAACGGAGGTAGAGTAAAAGGAATGAAAGGGGTTGAAGCTTGGAGCCTGAGGACGCTGCAAAGAATTCTAATAAGTCATGCCTACAGTGCACTCCTAGAGCTGGCCCGAAGCATTAGATATTTTTTTCACGTACCTAGGAACCAATTGGTTACTTAGCAACGGGACCTACTGCTTATTGTGGGATCCGAACCATATTATATTGAGAACTGAATTTCTTCATCACCAGAAACAAATTCTTCAGATTCCTTGTTGGCAGAGCGGGGAAGCGAACTCGGACAACCAAATTCGGTAGGCGAACACGTATAAGCCACTCGTCCAACGAGGAACTCATATACAGACGAGGCTTTATGGAAAGAGGAGAAGAGGGAGAATGAAAGAAGAGATGCCTTAAATGACGTGAGTTCACAGAGGTCGCGGAAAACAAATGGAACATAAAAAAACCGTCGAATACTTTATACGTACTATTGATAACGTGTTCAAGAGCCTAAACGGATTTGAAAAAGACACACATTTGAGATCGTTGTTTAGTCATAACCTTTGGCCTCCTCTGATCAAATGTTATCTTTTCCTTCTACTGAGGAATTCTCAGTCTTCTGGCTTTTCCAGAATCACGTTCCAGACTAAATGACACGTTCTTGTGGGCGTCCTCTTATTCTAATTTTTTTTTTTTTTTTGCTCCGACGGAACTGCAGGGTAATACCCAGTGTCTTTGTGTGTATGCGTGTGTATGCGCGATATTTATATATATATATATATATATATAATATATATATATATATATATATATATATATATATACATATACATATACATATACATATACATATATATACAAATATATGCACATATAAACATATATGAC
Source organism: Macrobrachium nipponense (assembly GCF_015104395.2). Taxonomy (NCBI): domain Eukaryota; kingdom Metazoa; phylum Arthropoda; class Malacostraca; order Decapoda; family Palaemonidae; genus Macrobrachium; species Macrobrachium nipponense. The sequence goes on from NC_087219.1 coordinate 31,731,134, forward strand.
TGTGTAATATACATATATATATTATATATATATATATATATATATATATATATTATATATATATACATATACACGCACACACGTATATCTATGCATCTATATACATACATACATGTATAAAGTATATGCGCATATAAGTACATCTACGGATGTACATATTCATATATATGTATTTATATATACATATATAATCGTTTATTGCACTAAGCTGTTGTAAAGACAAAACACGGTTATATTTGGAAGCATCGAGGCAATCAGGCTTACAAACGCATGGAAATAACCTGCAGTCTTCCTTCAGCAAAGCTAAATTTATAATGTCACAGAAAAACATGTTTATGAACGCTCGTAAATAATATACAGCTTAATTGTTATTTGCCTGACATAAAAAAAAAATCTATTTCTAGGTTTGCGGATAATTGTTTTCCCCTTTGAGTGATTTTTCCTCGGTAGACACTACATCCTGACTATCCCTTTTCGGCAAATATTCAAATCTCGACCATAGACATATTTTACACTGCAACATGCATGTATTTTCATTTGAGACCAGTTGACGCATGCGCCTTAGGTGAAGCAACACATGGAATAAAGCCATATATTCTATAATAGAAGTTACAACTTTTACAAATGGAACAGAATGAAATAATGGAACCGCTCTTTCTTCCACCGAAAGAAAAAGTAAAATGATAATAAAAATAATTCAAGAGGAGAATAAAAGATATAGAAGAAAAACTCATTCCACTTTATAAGTGAAATGCACTTTTCCTTTCATGTGAAAATTCACTCTGCAGAGCCTCTCTTGCTTAAAAGCGAATGGCGTAACCCTCTTCCCCACCCCCCAAACACCCCCATTTTTTGTCATTCCAAATGGCAAAACTAAGAGCACTGCAGGAAATAATTTCGTTAAAACCTGACCCAAGTCCGGTGTGTCCATAATGCATATTAAAAGAGGTATCTTTCACATGACCCCGAGTGTCGCCACTCACGAAGAAGAGTGGACATATTATCTGGGTCACATTGAACCCCAAAATGAAAAACAAAAAAATTACAAATAAAAAAATCTCCTGGCTTTTTACAGATCACTGAAGGCATTTTATCTAGCGGGGAGCTATTGAATTCGTCTCTAAAAGTAACGAGGGAAATTGGACTTTCACTAAACTTGTGAGCTGTAAAGTCCAAAATTGGTATTAGAAAAGGCGATATCTTTTTCTTAATAAATAAAAGAACAATAAACGGATCTGCAATATATCATATTTGTGTTTTTAGTTTTCTAAAAGTAATAAAATCACACACACACACAAAGTCCCCTTCTGTTAATATGAAAATATATTAATTCAGAGGTAGAGCGAATTAGATATTAAGGACATTTGTAGCTTATTGCGTATATATGAATCACGGTAATGTGATATGACTCATACGTATGTTTTATATATACATATATATATATATATATATATATTATATATATATATATATATAGATGTGTGTATTCATAGTAATTGCCACTTCCTAGGTGGTAAACAGATCAATTAATGAGAAAGTAGTATAACACACGTATATTTACGTAACTTCCAGTTTTCATTTTTTTTTTCTAAAATTCATATGGTTGCATCAAAGCAACACATAATTAAACGAACTCCATCAATATTTTACAGTGGAAGATTTCACTGTCACATCATCATACATCATAAAACTCTTGCTCTGTCTTTATGCTTGAAGATTCTAAGATAGATTACCGGCATATTTCAATTCAATTTGAACGATACTCCCTATTCTTGAATCCTTAACGATCAAAAAGCTTGTTCCCTCCCAGTGACGGATCTGGAAATCTTTCATGGGGGCTACAGAGACAACCCAAAAGAAGAAATGGACAAGAGAAGAGAATGATATCAACACGAAAACACTAGTGACTGGTCACTAAGTGGGAATTCTTCACATTCCACAAGATGACGGTCCGCGTTTCTTTTAAAAGATTTATGAGAATATTTTGATTTTCCCAAGTATCTGTGAGATATTACGCGCACAATGATCTCAGTGGTTGGGCTCAAGAAATTTAATTATGCTTTATGAAATAGGAATATTATAGAATATTATGAAATAAGAATATTATGGAATATTATGAGATAAGAACATTATGGAATATACGAAATAGGAATATTATGGAATATTATGAAGTAGAAATATTATGGAATATATGAAATAGGAATATTATGGACTACTATGAAATAGGAATATTATGGAATATTATGAAATAGGAATATTATGGAGTATATGAAAAAGGAATATTAAGAATATTATGATATAGGACTATTATGGAATATTATGAAATAAGGTATTATGGAATACTATGAAATAAGAATATTATGGTAATGACGATTAGTTTCTTACTAAAGGAAGATGGGAACAAAACATGTAATTATAAAAAAGGTAAAAAAATACATACATACATATATATACATACATACATAGTGACTACAGTGCACCACGTGAGGTGCAGTGACGATAATAACCCACCCTCTACCTACGAACTGGTTTTGGAAAAGGTTATTTACTTATATTTTGACTTTATTATCATCATCATTATTCAAAAGATAAACCGTGTTCTATGGAACAAGCCCACCACAGGGGCCACTGACTTCAAATTCACGATTCCAAAGAATATTATGGTGTTCATTCGAAAGAAGGAACACCCAAGGAAAGATTCAAGTTCTTTATTGTTAAATTGAAGTTCTACACTGTAAAAAAAATAATAATAATTAGTGTCAGTTAGTACGAAATCATTTCATTCTGGTTGTAGTATATGCGTTACTAATCATATTAACCCTTAAACACCGAAGCGGTAAAAATCAAAAACTCCCCCGAATGCCGGAACCGGTTTTGAGTGAGCGCGGAAGCGGAAAAAATAATTTTTTCAAAAAATCACAGCATGCTTAGTTTTGAAGATCAAGAGTTCATTTTTGGCTCCTTTTTTTGTCATTGCCTGAAGTTTAGTATGCAATCATCAGAAATGAAAAATAATATCATTATCATATGTAAATAATGCGATATATGGTAGCAAAAAAAAAAAATTCATACATAATTGTATTAAAATCACGCTGTGCAAAAAACAATAAAACCTAACAAGTTTCTTTTTTTTGTTGTATTGTACACTAAATTGCAATCATTTTGATATGTAATACATTGTAAAACAATAAAAGCAACACCGGAAAAATATTATCACAAAATGATGTACGAATACGTAACGCGCGGACGTAAAAAAATGTTTTTTTCAAAAATTCACCGTAAATCTAAATATTGTTCTAGAGACTTCCAATTTGTTTCAAAATTAATACAAATGATTGAATATTACGATACTGTAAGAGTTTTAGCTTACAATTGCAGTTTTCGACCATTTCCGACAAGTTAAAAATGACCAAATGTCGAAATTTTTTATAAATTTTTTTTTTTATATGCAATTATTTCGGAAATTAGAAAAGCTACAACCTTCAAATATTTTTTTTCTTTTATTTTACATGAAATTGCGCACATTTTCATATATAAAACTCTATGAAATGCCTAATATGAAACGGAGCAAATTTTCCGAGAATGCGATGTATGCAATTCGGAGATTTATGGCGGGGAATCCGCGCGCGGAGGGAGGGAAAGTTTTTTTCATAAATTCACCATAAATCGAAATATTGTGCTAGAGACTTCCAATTTGTTGCAAAATGAAGGTAAATGATTGAATATTACTAAAATATAAGAGTTTTAGCTTACAATTGCGTTTTTCGACCATTTCGGTAGAGTCAAAGTTGACCAAACATGGTTTTTTTTCTATTTATCGTGATTTATATGCAAATATTTCAAAAATGAGAAAAGCTACAACCTTCAATTATTTTTCGTTGTATTCTACATGAAATTGTGCACATTTCCATATATAAAACTTTATGTAACGGCTAATTTAAAATGGTGCAAACATTACCACAATCGCACGTATGATTTTTTCGGAAGAGTTACCGCGCGGACGTAAAGAAAATGTTATATTTTTCATAAATTCGCCATAAATCGAAATATTGTGCTAGAGACTTCCAATTTGTTACAAAATTAAGGTAAATGATTGAATATTACTAAAATATAAGAGTTTTAGCTTACAATTGCGGTTTTCAACCATTTCGGTAGAGTCAAAATTGACCAAAGGTTGAAAATTTGTCACTTATCATTTTTTATATGAAAATATTTCAAAACTGATAAAAGCTACAACCATGGGTTGTTTTTAGTTGTATTGTTCATGAAATTGCGCACATTTCCATATATAAAACTTTATGTAACGGCTAATTTTAAAATGGTGCAAACATTACCACAATCGCATGTATGATTTTTTTCGGAAGAGTTACCGCGCGGACGTAAGGAAAAAGTTTTTTCATAAATTCACCATAAATCGAAATATTGTGCCAGAGACTTCCAATTTATTGCAAAATTAAGGTAAATAGTTGAATATTACTACAATATAAACGTTTTAGCTTACAATTGCGTTTTTCGACCATTTCGGTAGAGTCAAAGTTGCCCAAAGGTTGAAATTTTGGCACTTATCGTTATTTATATGGAAATATTTCAAATCTGATAAAAGCTACAATCATGAGTATTTTTTTGTTATATTTTAAATGGAATTGTGCACATTTTCATATATAATACTTCATGTAACGGATAATTTAAAACGGTGCAAAAATTATGTCAAAGTGACAAAATAATTTTTGAGATGTGTCACTGATACTTTTTAGTGCGATAAGAAAGAAATTTGCGCTTGCGCGCCTGCGTAACGATTGTAAACAAAACAACGCCTTGATCCGTGAACTCCCAGCATCCCCCAAGGCGCGTGATTCAAAAGTTTTTGGCTGGTAGGCCTATAAGTATTTTTCCGCGAATTTTTAAAAAACTTTTTTGAGTCGACGTATGGTACGTCCATTCGGCAATCGGGGGAGATTTTGACTCGACGTTTAATACATCCATTCGGCGTTTAAGGGTTAAAAGCATGAGAGCATGCCCACATACCGCTATGCCCCTATAATTACGGATAGGTTATATATATATATATATATATATATATATATATATATATATATATATATATATATATATTATATATATATATATATAGTATATATATAGATATATATAATATATATATATATAACACATATATATATATATATATATATATATATATATATATATATGTAGATATATATATATATACATATGTATATATTTATATATATATACATATATATATATATATATATATATATATATATATATATA
>NC_087219.1:31743928-31763928 GCF_015104395.2 Macrobrachium nipponense
CTACCATGTTGGCCAATTCGAGCGTTTGACAGCACGTAGCCTTTGTTATGAATAATTATCACATCGAACCGTGATCCATTTATATATCAATTCAAGCTACAAATGTCCTTTAATATCTAAATTCACTTACCTCCCAAATGATATATTTTCATATATGTACCGAAGGGGAATTTTTAAGTTGATAACAATTTCGTCCCCCCATGGGATCACGGTTCGATGTGATAATTATTCATAACAAAAGGCTACGTGCTGTCAAACGCTCGAATTGGCCAACATGGTAGACGGGGTTTCATATCGATTCTAATTACGAAAGCACCCAGATCGAGGGTGATTGTAAGGTCAGAATCGATATGAACTTATAGCGTCTCTGTTGGCTGATGGATAGCGTCACTGACTGTCCTGATTTCGTCCCCGTCCACCTGGACGGTGGTTCGATCCCATGGGGGACGAAATTGTTATCAACTTAAAAATTCCCCCCCTTCGTACATATATGAAAAATATATCATTTGGAGGTAAAGTGAATTTAGATATTAAAGGACATTTGTAGCTTGAATGATATATAAATGGATCACGGTTCGATGTGATAATTATTCTTAACAAAAGGCTACGTGCTGTCAAACGCTCGAATTGGCCAACATGGTAGACGGGGTTCCATATCGATTCTAATTACGAAAGCACCCAGATCGAGGGTGATTTGTAAGGTCAGAATCGATATGAACTTATAGCGTCTCGTTGGCTGATTGGATAGCGTCACTGACTGTCCTGATTTCGTCCCCGTCCACCTGGACGGTGGTTCGATCCCATGGGGGGACGAAATTGTTTATCAACTTAAAAATTCCCTCGCTACATATATGAAAATTAATCATTTGGGAGGTAAAGTGAATTTAGATATTAAGGACATTTGTAGCTTGAATTGATTATAAATGATCACGTTCGATGTGATAATTATTCATAACAAAAGGCTACGTGCTGTCAAACGCTCGAATTGGCCAACATGGTAGACGGGGTTTCATATCGATTCTGATTACGAAAGCACCCAGATCGAGGGTGATTTGTAAGGTCAAAATCGATATGAACTTATAGCGTCTCTGTTGGTGATTGGATAGCGTCACTGACTGTCCTGATTTCGTCCCCGTCCACCTGGAGAGTGGTTCGATCCCATGGGGGGGACGAAATTGTTATCAACTTAAAAAATTCCCCTTCGGTACCATATATGAAAAGATATCATTGGGAGGTAAAGTGAATTTTAGATATTAAAGGACCATTTTTAGCTTGAATTGATATTTATAAATGGATCACGGTTCGATGTGATAATTATTCATATTTTTATATATATTATATATATATATATATATATATATATATATATTATATATTGCTACTTTCAAAATGCATGTTTCCCCTCTTTGAAATATCATGTAGATTATGCAACATTTTTTCAGATTCCTAGATAGTTTAGAATAGGATGTTTTAAGATGTGTGTTCAGATTTCGCATTACGTAATGTAAAAGAATATATATATTAATGTAGAATGTAAAAAGAGAGAGATTTTTACTTTGTCTTTTCGAAACTACGAGTGTTTAACTTTTATGTCGACACTTTAAGATTGGAGGGTCTGCGAGATCCGTTTGCTTTCCTAAATCTGTCAACGCATGTGATAGCGAGAGAATTGAGTCTTGCATTGTTATCAAAACATGTCAATCTTAATTGTCGCTCAGCCTCCGTTTCGATCGAGTAGAGTACGTCTTTTTTTAACAGACTCGTCTTGTACGCGTATGTCTTTGTCAAGTCCCAAGTGGGAATTGCACATTTTGTATGTGAGATTGCATCAGATTTCCAAACTTTCTGGAAGCATTCATGACAAGAACGTTTTGGGTCATCTGCCCTGTCGAATTTCCGTAAAGGAAGAAAATTCCATTCTATCTTAGGACCTCAAGGCAGTCAGATCTCTCTCTCTCTCTCTCTCTCTCTCTCTCGCTCTCTCTCTCTCTCTCTCCCTCGAAATCATTGAGATTATATTAACGTAAGTAAATTGGTCACTCGTAACGTTTTAGAATTTCGTATTTGATATTTCTTAGAGTTTATTTAGTGTTATTTAGTTTCTTTTGTGGAATCTGAACAAACATGATTTTGTAACGGCGCCTGGTTTTTGTGAAAGTGTGATATACAAGCTGCAGCAAGAGAGAAAAAGAAGTTGGTATACCAAAAAGGTAAAGTGTGTTATATTTTTATTAGTTGCAACTAATAACTAAAAATTAATGGGAAAAGTGTTTGGTTAACTAATAACTAATAACGGATAGGAATTGTGTTTAACTAATAATGGATAGGGAGTGTGGTTAACTAATAATTGATAGGAACTGTGGTTAACTAATAACAGATGGTTGTGAAGGTTTGGTAAAAACTGTTGGTTACAGGGTTTTGAGTGAAAAGATTTACACTTTTACACATTGCTGATTTTTTGTGTTTGTGTTTGTTCCATTGTTTGTGCACTATTTCATTTTCTTATTGAAGTGTCTTTTTATTTTATATTTTCATTTGCATTCACAATTTAATTGACTTGGTTATTTTCATTGCTTAATCATTGCACATTTATTAAATTTAACATTTATGAATTAATTTGCATTTACTTAGAATTCTTTTCAAGTTTTATTGTTGTTTAGCACTTGTGAATTAACTTCAAATTTTCAATTATTGCCTAACACTTTTGAATTTTGATTGAACTAGTTTTCTTCAATTTTGTGATCAATTAATTTTGATTTAATTTTACTTAATTTGATTCAAGAATTAATTCAACTTTACTTTGTTTTCAAGTAACAGTAATTTTCCCTGATATTGTGAATTTCACTTATAAATTTTGAATTTAATAATAAATTTTTGTATTTAAAATTTTTATAAGTGTTTTCTTTATCTTACACCAGTATAAGTATATATGATTATGATTATATTTATGTTAGGTAGAAACATAGAGTGGTAATTGATCGGCTTTCCTTCAATTTATTTGAAGTGAACGAGGGAAGTACTTAGACTTCTGAGATCAGGGAAATACTTAAACTTTTAAAGTTGTTGATGGAGTGATGCCCTTTGATTAATTCAATTACTTACAAGATTACCTCACACCTGTTTTGATGAACTTAGTCTGATTTTCTGCAATAATGGTAAGTGTAAGGGATCACTGTTGCCTTTAGAGTATTCAGTCATTTAAACGTGTTATGAGGGTTCAGGTGTCTGGCTTTTGGTGAGGTAATATTTGATGCATGGTAACCAGATACTTGGCACTTTGTAACAATATATATATATATATATATATATATATGATATATATATATATACATATATATATATATATATATATATATATATACATATATATATATATATATATATATATATATATATATATATACTATATATATATATATATATATACAGTGGTATCTCGAGATACGAAATTAATCCGTTCCGAGACGGCCTTCGTATCATGATTTTTTTGTATCTTGGAACACATTTTACATGTAAAATGGCTAATCCGTTCCAAGCCCTCCAAAAACACCCCAGTAAATTACATTTCCAGGCCTAAAACACATGTTCTAGTGTTACGACGGAAGAAATATGACTCCAAAAAGGCAAAATACTGTACATACTTGAGTAATATTCAACTGCATGCAATGTTCAACCCCATTTTTACTGCATATATTAGGACTTTAGCATATGTCCCTTAGCAATCGCCTAGCCTATGTTTAGCGGTTGCTACTGTAGCCTAGTCTATGATTCTGACATCTAACCTAAGAGCTAAAAGCTTAGAATATGCCAATAAAATGTATAAATAATCAGTATGTACTCATTTCAAATAATTATTAATTAATCATTAACTATAATACACAAACAAACAAAAAACAAACCTTCCAATCAATTGTTTACATTCAGCTCTTAGCCGCCTTACCAGAATCGAACGAGCGCTAAGCAATCCTTTTTCCTAGCTCACAGTAAGCCATAAATTGTCATTAGTATCTCTCTTCAACTAATGAAACCACCAAACAGTATAATAACCATTCATTTCTATTCTTTATTCTATCTTTTACCTAATGGAGATACCGAGTTACTGACAGCTATAATGAAACATCGTATACGAACGTAATAATAAAAAGAAAAAGAATTCTAAAAATTACGTATTTGTTGACAGTCTGATTTATTTTATATATATATCTAATTCACAATTTTTTGTCATTAAATGTATTGCATGTACTCATTTCAAATAATTATTAAGTAACCATTAACTATAATAAACAAACAAAAAAAAGCTTCCAAACGTCTGTTTACATCCAGCACTTACGAGTATCGAACGATCGCCAAGCAATCACTTTTACACAGTAAGCCATAAATTTTCATTATCTCTCTTCAACTACTGAAAACTACAAACAGTATAATAACCATTCATTTCTATTCTTTATTCTATCTTTACCTAATGTTCTTTTTTTATTAAATGTATTGCATGAATAAGTTTTTCAATTTACAGCAACCTTTTACCAATAGAATACTTAAAGCAGAAGGGGTAGAGGCTGACCAATAGGAGAGCAGGACCTTATGGGGTGACTAGCATCAGGAACCAATGGGAGAGCGGGAGGATGGTGGCGAGTTTACTCAGTTGGCGGCGCGGGAGTTTTAAAATTGTTCTCAGTGGTCCGGGCGAATCTCGGGAATTTACAGCAACAACCTTTCGTTTTTTCTTGAAAACTTTTCGTATGTAGAGCAGTAAAATTTTTCGCATTGGCTTTCGTATCTCGAGTTTTTCGTAAGTAGAGCCTTTCGTATCTCGAGGTACTACTGTGTATATTATAATATAGTATATATATATATATATATATATATATATATATATATATATATATATATGATATATATATATATATATATATAAATATAAAGCCCTGTTAGCAAGTTAACGAAAGAAATATGCATATGACCGAAACATGCTATTTTCGTGCGTCCATCTAATTCATCTAGGCAACAGAGGCATCTTCTGCACAGTGTTTAGATAAGAAATCATTGACCATCAATGCCTTTTCTCTTCTACTTTCACCAGATTAATTTTGCCGGGGGTGGGTGGAATTAAAGCAAGATATCTTACCAGTTTGGTTTGAGAGAGAGAGAGAGAGAGAGAGAGAGAGAGAGAGAGAGAGAGAGTGGAAATCAACCTTTCGCATATGAAATTGGGAGAAATCTATACACAACAATGCTGAAATATATATATATATATATATATATATATATATATATATATATATATATATATATATATATATATATATATATACATATATATATATATATATATATATATATATATATATATATATATATATATATAATATATACATATATATATATATATATATATATATATATATATAGATATATATATATATATATATATAGAGAGAGAGAGAGAGAGAGAGAGAGAGAGAGAGAGAGAGAGAGAGAGAGAGAGAGAGAGAGAGAGAGAGAGATGAGTCATATCACATTACCGTGATTCATATACATACATCGAGCTACAAATGTCCTTTAATATCTAATTCGTTCTGCCTAGTAATTAATGTTTTCATATATGCTTAACAGAAGGGGAATTTTTTCGGTGATAAGAGAATTGTCGGCTCCCAGGCGCAAACCATCGAAACCAAACAAATCCAGATTAAAGCTTCACTGTCGTCCTGGATTTGTTTGGTTTCGATGGTTCGCGTCTGGGAGCCGTCAATTCTCTTATCGCCTAAAAAGTTCCCCTTCGGTTAAGCTTATTTGAAAATATATTAATTCCGAGGTAGAGCGAATGAGATACTAAAGGACATTTGTAGCTTGATATATGTATATGAATCACGGTAATGTGATAAGAATTATATAATGGCTACGTTCTGTCAAAAGCACTACAACGTTACCATGGTCGAGGTGGGTTGATGCAGTCTCCAAACAACAAACACCTGAGAGCAACAGGTATTTGGAGGTGAGAGGCAGCATAAACTTATAGCCTGTTGCGGTGGTGGTGTGGGTTAAAGCTTCACTGTCGTCCTGGATTTGTTTGGTTTCGATGGTTCGCGCCCGGGAGCCGACAATTCTCTTATCGCCTAAAAAATTCCCCTTCGGTTAAGCTTATATGAAAATATATTAATTCCGAGGTAGAGCGAATTAGATATTAAAGGACATTTGTAGCTTGATATATGTATATGAATCATGGTAATGTGACATGAATCATATAATGGCTACGTGCTGTCAAAAGCACTACAACGCTACCATGGTCGAGGTGGGTTGAAGCAGTCTCCAAACAACGAACACCTGAGAGCAACAGGTATCTGGAGGTGAGATACGGCATAAACTTATAGCCTCTTGCGGTGATGGTGTGGGTTAAAGCTTCACTGTCGTCCTGGATTTGTTTGGTTTCGATGGTTCGCGCCCGGGAGCCGACAATTCTCTTATCGCCTAAAAAAGCCACTTCGGTTAAGCATATGTGAATATATATTAATTCCGAGGTAGGGCGAAATAGCTATTACAGGACATTTGTAGCTCGATGTATAAATATATACATATATATATATATATATATATATATCTATATATATATATGTATGTGTATATATATATATATATATATATATATATATATATATATATATATATATATGTAGCGTGTTTGTATATAAAATTTATGTACATACATACTTATATACGCACACACACACATATGTATATATATATATATATATATATATATATATATATATATATTATATACCTATATATATATATATATATATATATATGTATATATATATATATATAATATCACTGAAACTGCAAAAAAAGAATCCTTCAAGAAAAAGCAACGGATATTGAATCCCGTCTATATATATAATTACTTCTCATCTCCCTTTTAATACGCAACGCCTCCACACCACGCACAAAATAATAAATAAAATAGAATTGAAAAAAAGAGAGAAAAGAAATATAATAGAATATAAAAAAATCGCCTGCGTGATCTCTCCCTGATCATTTTCTCTCCCCAAAGTAAGATATCTCACGCACCTTCCCAGAGAAAATAATAATAATAATATAATAATAATAGATTTGTCTGTCGTAAATCATTTCGCTAATATATAGCATGAAAGCTGCTCCCCTTTTCCCTATATCTTATCTCAGCCCTACTCTACTGTGATTTCCTTTCCTAAGAAAGAGGTATTTATTCTTTAATCACACCTTTTCTACATTATTCCTCCTTCATAAAAATAAGATATATAGTTCCTTTTTTCGTTAATCAACGCGTAGCTTTTTTCATATTAATTTTCTCTTTTCGTTATTTTCACTCTCCATTCTTTTTTCATATATTATCTACTCATGGCTTTTTCCATAATAAATTTTCTCTCTTCGTAAACATCTATTGGTGATAAGCGTTTTCATTTTGATGTTATTCTTATTCTCCAATTATTTAGAAGACACACAAAAAATTAGCTTTTAATTATGGTCGTGATGGCAGAACGAAAGTTCGAGAGCGCCACCTAAGTCAAGGCAACGGATTTCGCCTCCAGTTGAGTCTGTTACTCGAGAAACATGCCATGCTACGCACTTTTTTTTTTTTTTTTTTTAAATCGCAGTTGACAGTCGACCTCATTCAAATCACAATAACATTATTATCTTGTATGCTATGACCTTATATATATATATATATATATATATATATATATATATATATATATATATATATATGTGTGTGTGTGTGATATATATATATATATATATATATATATATATATATATATATATATATATATGTGTGTGTGTGTGTGTATATATATATATATATATATATATATATATATATATATATATATATATATATATATATATATATATTATACATATATATATATATATATATATATATATATATATATATATATATATATAGAATATGTATGATATATATATATATATATATATATATATATATATGTAGTATATATATATATATATATATATATATATATATATATATATATATATATATATATATATATATATATATATATTCAATAAATTGAAGCATTTTTCTATGTAAATTATGCCCGTTTAACAATTTCTAAAAATTATTATTTAGTAAAATTAAATAAGAAAAATTTGCGCGTTTAAATTTTTTTTTTTTTTTTTTTACTCCAAACTTTCCCATTTTCCGCGCTAAAATACATTATCAAGTAATTATGGAATATAATTCCCAAAATATTATTTGTATAGTTACTTCAGGTTGTTGCATGGTAATAAAAAAAAAAAAAAAAAAACAAACATTAGCAAAAATCTCCAAAAATAAGTAAAAATATCGTCACAAAATTAACACAAATCAATAAACATAAATAGATAATGTAATGGAGCATGTTTATTTTAATCCTAAAAAAAGCCTGTGATAAATGATTAACGATGAATATATAATGGTGATTGAGAACAAACAAAAAAACAAAAAACAAAAACAGTTTCCTAAATTTTCAAATAATCAGTAATGTCACTCAGAAAATATAGACACTATTAAACATGGAATATTGTCACAGAAAATAAACAAATCAAACATAAATCATGTTAATACTAATCAAAACAAACTTGTGAATAACGACTAATGGTGAAGATAACTTTGATTAAGGAAAAAACAAATTAATTAAAAGTCAAGAAATTTCCAAAATTTGCTATTGTCACACCCAGTTAATTCACTTAAACATAAAGTAAATTAATAATCATCAAAATAATTTGCGAACAATGATTAGTGATAAAGATCGTGGTGATTAATGCATAAAAAATAATCACTAATAAATGAAAAGACTTGACAAAGATGGATGATGGGAAAATCAAGCTTGATAAATTCGTCTTGTTTATTATGTTCGTGGAGAGACAGTTGCATTCATTCCCAGACGGGCTTAGGCCACCCAACAACAAGGGATGTGGGGGGGAAGCAGAAACAGTCTTTACAATCACTCTCATCTGAAAATGAAACTTCATCCATAATAGCTTTACCTGTACCGTAGATGCCACATATTTCACTTTTTTTCCCCCTTTTTTTCACACTATCCTGGACGGCTAAGCTCACAACGAACACTTAAATAGAATCTACGTTACCTGAATTCATTCCAAGTGAAATATTACCGCCCTCGGATTAATAATACCGACGATAATAGCGAGCGATAGAGTTTTTATTTACGTATCTCGGGCGGCGAGCGGCTCTATGGAGACGATAACAAAATATCCAAATAGTAGTTGATCGAAAGGTGATTAATCTTTATAACGGCGCTCCGTGAACATAGTGTGTAGATTGACTGCCCTTTTCAAGAGCATTTTCTTCGTTAAAATTTAGTCATTATCAGCCTGAATTTAAGCAGACGCGAGAGAAATATCATTAATCTCACTACTCAAAAAAAAATTATTCAAAAACAAAGAAAACAATTTTTAAAAAATCAAAATCTACGAGCATATTTAATATGGGAACGTCAGTAGACTGACTGGCCTTATCTAAAGCATTTTCTTCCTTAAGATTTAGACATTATTAGCCAGAATTTGTGCAAACGTGAGAAAAATATTATTAATCTCGCTACCCATAAAAGAAATAATTAAAAAACAAAGGAAAAAGAAAAAAAATAAAATCTACGAGTATACCTAATATGGCAACGTCAGTAGACTTATTGGCCTTTTCAAAAGCATTGTCTTCGTTAAAATTTAGTCATTATCAGCCTAAATTTAAGCAAACGCGAGAGAAATATCATTAATCTTGCTACTCATAAAAAAAAATTATTCAAAAACAAAGAAAAAGTAAAAAAAAAAAAAAAAATTTAATCTACGAGCATACCTAATATGGCAACGTCAGATCTTAAAATACATCGATTTAAAAATCTATTTTTAAAAATCCCTCTCTCTCCCTCTCTCTCTTCCTTTCACCGAGAATGAATGGAATCTCCAAGTCTCTCGGAGAATGAATGGTTTAATTCCTCCCCCCCCCCTTCCCCCAACCCCTCTTATAGATATCAAGGTCAACCGTCAACCGAGTTTCTCTTTTTTAAAATAAATAAAATCGCTGATTCCTTATAACGGGGTTCGAAACCAGTCTTGGCGCTTGTAGAAAATAAGACCGAATCTTTCTTTTTCTTTATTCTTATTTCCTACTTTATTGTTCTGTTTCTGTTTGTGTATATTGTTGTTGTTCCTGTTGTCGTTGCTTTAATTGTTCCTGATGTCTCTGTATGGCTAGATTTGCGCTTCATTAGAATTAAAGTCGGATATAAATTAAGAGAAGGAAATAAAATTCGCCAATTGACATTATACGACATGAATCTAGATTTGAAATAGAATCTATAAGATAGAGAGAGAGAGAGAGAGAGAGAGAGAGAGAGAGAGAGAGAGAGTGAGAGAGAGAGTTTTCATTTTCAACTCTAAAAGGTAGTTTCCTCGGCAGAAACTAATTTTTAAAATAGATAATACTTAACTGAATATTAGAAGATCAGGATAAAATAGCATTTGCATACCTGTAAATAGGCCATGCACTTTTATGCAAGTTACATGTCCCGTTAAAAAAAGTATTTCAATAAAAAATATATAAAAACTTAATAATCAATAGCTATTCACAACAAAACGCCATTTGGGCCACCGTTGACCGAAACAAGCAAGATATATGAACAAATCCTTCAGTAATAAAAAGGAATTTAGCAGTCTCACCCTAATAATTACGATTCATCTTCATTTTGCAAAGGCTTGAGAACAGTAGGGGGAAGACGGCTGTGACAAACGTAACAACCCTTTGGTCGCAGCAATTACGATCACAGGGTTGTGATTCGGACTTTTATAATCCCACAAACCTGTCAGTAGGTTCACCTGGGATTGGATTGGATGGGCGAAGAGAGCATTCAGTTATTTATTATTATTATGTATTATTACTTTTTTTTTTTTTTTTTTTTTTTTTTTTTTTTTTTTTTTTTTTTTTGCTCTATCACAGTCCTCCAATTCGACTGGGTGGTATTTATAGTGTGGGGTTCCGGGTTGCATCCTGCCTCTTAGGAGTCCATCACTCTTCTTACTATGTGTGCCGTTTCTAGGATCACTCTTCTTCTGCATGAGGCCCGGGAGCTACTTCAGCCTCTAGTTTTTTTCTAGATTCCTTTTCAGGGATCTTGGGATCGTGCCTAGTGCTCCTATGATTATGGGTACGATTTCCACTGGCATATCCCATATCCTTCTTATTTCTATTTTCAGATCTTGATACTTTATCCAATTTTTCCCTCTCTTTCTCTTCAACTCTGGTGTCCCATGGTATTGCGACATCAATGAGTGATACTTTCTTCTTGACCTTGTCAATCAACGTCACGTCTGGTCTGTTTGCACGTATCACCCTATCCGTTCTGATACCATAGTCCCAGAGGATCTTTGCGTGATCGTTTTCTATCACTCCTTCAGGTTGGTGCTCGTACCACTTATTACTGCAAGGTAGCTGATGTTTCTTGCACAGGCTCCAGTGGAGGGCTTGCTTGCTACTGAATCATGCCTCTTTTTGTACTGGTTTCTGCGCAAGTGCCGGGCATTCACTTGCAATGTGGTTTATGGTTTCACTTTTCGTATTGCACTTCCTACATATGGGAGAGATGTTATTTCCGTCTATCGTACTTTGAACATATCTGGTTCTTAGAGCCTGATCTTGTGCCGCTGTTATCATTCCTTCAGTTTCCTTCTTTAGCTCTCCCCTCTGTAGCCATTGCCAATTGTCATCGCTGGCTAGTTCTTTAGTCTGTCTCATGTATTGTCCGTGCATTGGTTTGTTGTGCCAGTCTTCTGTTCTTTCTGTCTTTCTCCTGTCTCTGTATATTTCTGGGTCTTCGTCTGCTTTTATTAGTCCTTCTTCCCATGCACTCTTTAGCCACTCGTCTTCACTGGTTTTCAGATATTGCCCCCAGTGCTCTGTTTTCGATGTTGGACGCAGTCCTCTATACTGAGTAGTCCTCTCTCCCTCCTTCCTTTCGTGTTATGTATAGTCTGTCCGTATTTGCTCTTGGGTGTAGTGCTTTGTGTATTGTCATATGTTTCCTGGTTTTCTGATCTATGCTGCGCAGTTCTGCCTTCGTCCATTCCACTATTCCTGCGCTGTATCTGATTACTGGCACTGCCCATGTGTTTTTATGGCTTGTTTATCATATTTCTGGCTTTGAGTTTTGACATTGAGTTTGTCGCCTTGAGTCCCCTTCTGCATATATTCTTTTCCTGATCGTGTCCTTCATCTCTTGGTGTTTTTATATCTCCTCCTTCCATTATTCCCAGGTATTTGTATCCTGTCTCATCTATGTGTTTGATGTTGCTCCCGGTCCCATCGGTAGCTTTATCCCTTCAGTTCTCGTTACTTTGCCTTTTTGTATGTTGACTAACGGCGCATTTTTCTATTCCAAACTCCATCCTGATGTCCCCAGATACAATCCTTACAGTCTGGATTAGGGTATCTATTTCCTTGATGCTCTTACCATACAGCTTGATGTCGTCCATGAACATCAGATGGTTGATTCTGTTGCCTCTTTTCTTGAGTTGGTACCCGGCATCCATCTTCTGTAGTACTTTTGACAAAAAAATTATTATTATTATTATTATTATTATTATTATTATTATTATTATTATTATTATTATTATTATTATTATGGAATTGGATTGGATGAGCTAAGAGAGCATTCAATTATTATTATTACTATTATTATTATTTCGGAAGGAGACCCTCTCGTAGACATGTTTTGTTAAAAATGACTGCTGCTTCAGCACTATTAATCTTATAAAGAGTCTTCTCTATCTTTCTGATGACGGCTTTCTCGTTGTTGCTTAGACTGGCGAGCAACGCACCAAAGGGCATGGTGAAATTCGGTTGAGTCATTTGATTTATTATTGCTTATACAATTCTCTCTCTCTCTCTCTCTCTCTCTCTCTCTCTCTCTCTCTCTCTCTCTCTCTCTCTCTCTCTCTAACGCGACGTTTCCTCCTGATCGACAGGACATTATCAAGCGATAACTGCTGAGGGACTGAATTCCAGTGTTGTTTGTTGTTGTTGTTGTTTTTGATTTAGCTGACCTTGTGTCAGCACGGGCTCTTGCTCACAGAGCAGCCCGTAACTCAGGATGGTGAGAAGGTGGTAATGTAGGATATGGTTCTTTATTTGGTGATAATGCGTGAGTTGGTGAGTGTGATATTGAAAGAAACTTTTTGATGGGAGGGGTAAGGTTTTGTCCAACCTTTTTAAACCCTAAGGTGCCCTTCAGTAGTAGGAAAAGTGCAATAGTAGTGAGTGTTGGCAAGTCAGAGAGGCCAACAGATGAGAAGAAGGAAGGGTATGAGTCTGAGAAAAAGATTGCTAGTCAGTTAGCTTGTGAGGTCCACAAAACATTTCCTTATTCCGTTCCAATTTCGAGTGGGAAGTAGTGTGTGTTGTTGATGGACGAGGCTGAAGGAATGCTGTGCATGAGGTGAGGTAGTGATGAAGGATGTCAGAGTCGGGGCTTTGCTTTTGGATGTTGGGTGATGTAGGTTGATGTTGGCTGTCTTTGTGTCAGTCATGCACTGGGTGGATTGTTTGTTATTTTGTGTTTTGTGGTTTGTATGTGAGTGGATAGGGATGGCAGGGGGTGTGAAGGGGTCTTGCCTGATGTCCCGAGATTCCGCTATTTAGGAGTGTTTTGCACCTACCTTGGTGGTGGGTAGGAGCATAGGAAGCCTGTAAGCTGTTGGGTGTTGTTTAGGATGTGTCTTGTTATTTGAGTGATGATTGTTGATCTCCTTCATGACTTTGTCTTAGTTGTTGTGTTTCTGGGCAGTGTAATATATAGTGTTCCAGTGGTTCTTCTGTATTTGTTTCGCAGTATTTACATGGTTTAGGGTTGTTTTCTATTTTTTGCCATGTGCATTGGTATCCAAACCTTAGACGGTGTATTATTACCGCTAGTGTTCGTGTCATGTTCTTCGGTATGCTGTGTGGTTGAGTTGTGTGGTGTCTGCATACCATTTTGCAGTCTTGGAGCCTCCGAAGATGGCTCTCCTGATTTTTGCTTTCCTCCTGTGTTTGCAGTATGCTGCTGCTATGCTTTTTAGTTGGGTTAGTGAGAGGTTTATTTTGATGTTGACATTGTTTATGTGTAGCCCGCTTTTTGCCAGGGAATCAGCTTCCTCATTTCCTTGTATTCCAACATGGCTCGGGATCCAGTTGAGAGTTATTTGTCTGTTTCTGCTTTGATGGAGTTTTGCCAGTTGTGCCCATATGCTCGTTAGGAGTTTGATATTTTCCTTTGCTTTGCCTTTTTGTGATGGCTTGTATTGCTCCTTTCGAGTCGGTGTGTATTGTAGTGTTGCCCAGTCTGTGTTGGGAGTCTTCTAGTGCTTTGGCGATAGCTATCAGCTCTGTCTGTAGTGTGGAGGCATTGTCGGAGAGCCTCCAGCTTCCTTTGAGTGTTGTTGAGTAGACCCCTGCTGCTGCCGCTGGGACGCTGAGGTCTACTGATCCATCTGTAAAGTATATGTTTGTGGCGGTTGTCAACTGTATTGCTTCTTGTGCTGCTTGCTTTAACTGTTGGGTGGTGCATGCTTCCTTGCTTGCTGGAAGAATTGTGTAGTTTGTGTTAAAAGGTTCTGGTTCCCAGGGTGCTGATTCTGTGTATTCACTGGAAGGGGGTGTCTTCCCTGATGGCTGCAGCATGATTTTGCATGCCTACTCTTCTCAGTGTATCTAGAAGGTCTCCAGCATATGTTTTGGGAGTGTCTAGCTCTTCATGGAGATTAATGCATTTCCTGATCTCCTTTTTGAGTGGACAGTCTCTGTCATTTTTTAAGGTTTTTAGCAGGGGATGGATGTGTTTCTCTGATCTATCCTATGAGTCAGAGATTGTAGTTTTGTTTCATGTCTCAGGATGCATAGGTTGGTCCACATTGGTGCTCCTGTAATGAGTCTTAAGGTTGCATTGTTTTGGATTACCTCAAAACTTTTTGTTCAGTGCTTGTGAGATTAGTGAGGACTGGTGCGGCATACTCTACTGTTGATCTTATTGTCTGTATGTAGAAAATTCTGAGGGCATGGAGGTATACGGCTCCCTGCCTTAGCGAGGTGATTCTTTTCATGGCGTTTTGTCTGCATTTGATCTTTTGTTTAAGTGTTTCTATTTCTTTGTGTGGTGAGAGCTGTATGTTGATGTTGACTCCTAGGTACATGAAGTTGTCTACCCATTCGATGGGTTCTCCCATGAGTTGTATTGGGTTCAGGTCTGTATTGTATTTGATTGCCATTGCCTTGGTTTTTGCGTGTTGATTTTAAGTCCTAGGACTGTGCATTTGTTTTCAATCTGTGTTATCGCGATTTGCATGTGTTGGTGGGCTCTATGCCTGTCTGTGCTGACCAAGCACACATCATCTGCATATATGAAAATTTCAACTCCATTTGGGAAGTTGCTGTTGGCTAATTTCTCCATTAGTATATTGAAGAGGAAGGGGCTGAGTATTCCTCCTTGAGGTGTTCCATTTTCCAGACTGAGGAATTCGGAGGTTGCTCCTTGAAAGGTAACTCTGGCTTGTCTGTTTTGCATGTATCTTTTCGTTTTGGTCCATGCTAGAAGGTTGCCTTTAACCGTCTTGTTGGCTAAGGCTGCCAGGATAGCAGCTGCACTTGCAAGTTCGTAGGCTTTTTCTAGGTCGAGAAATACTACGATTGCTTTCTTGTTATTTATTGTGGCCATCACATCTGCTAGACATTCCTGTGTGCCTATCCCCTCTTTGTAGGCATATAAGTGGTGGTGTAAGGGCCCTGTTTTCCACAGCAGTCTGTTTAACACCATTCTCTCTGCCGTCTTTTCTGTGCAGCTGATGAGAGAAATGGGTCTGTAGGCGTTGGGCTCCTTTGGTTTGGGAATTGGTTGTGTGTTTTGTTGGTTCCATTGTGTGGGTCTGATCTGCGAGTCCTTCTCCTTTTATCGTGGTGTTGCGAGCTCTCCAGTACGGTCAGAGCACTTCTCCGGTAGGTCGAGTTTTTATTGGTTCCCGGGAAGGTGACTCATACGGCGGGCGTTGACGAGTCTTGCAGACCTTCTCAGGTAGGGGGTATCACCGGGAGCCTCTTGATTGGCTTCTACCTGCGTGACGTCACCCCTGGTATTATTCTCATGTCCAGTGTTCGTTCCATGCGCGCTGGTACTTTCGTTAGGGGAGAGGGGTGTGGTCCTCCTCACACACGTCGGTATCAGGAACGCTTCTTGGGTGGTATTGAGGGGAGGCTTTTCCTCGAGGATGAGCAGCGCTTCTAGGAGACGCAGACGTCGTGGGTCAGGTGCTCTCCCGTTGATCTTAATATTCCTGATGATGTCGTCTCTCGTGATGTTTCTGCGGTGTACTGCAAGGGCGTGCTGCCTAATGGCGCCCTCCTGGGCGTGGCAGGAAATCCTTTTTGACAGGCGCATCGTCGTCATGCCGATGTAAATCCCAGGGCATCCTTGGGGCCGGGGCATACGTATCGGTAGACGACGTTGGACTGCTTCAGGGGGGTCTCCTGCCGGTGTGGGGTGTTGTTCTTCATCAGGAGGTCTTTCGTACGCCGATTCTTGTAGTAAATAATGAGGGACACTCTTTCCTTCCTCCATGGGGCGGACGTGTTCCTCTATTATTTTCTTCATGGCTGCTTCTTCTTCCTTGTATTGGTGGTGCATGAAGGCTTTATAGAAAAGTTTGATATCCTCCGGGGGCGGAATGTTCCTTCTCTCTTCCTCCGTCATGTACCACTTGTCAAGGGCGGCTCGAGTTTCTCGGTTTACGAGTTTGTTCGAGTACCCATTGTTAATTAGCATCTCGGATGCTCGGTCGAGTTCGAGGTGTGTGTCCTGCCACGTCGAACAGTGCGAGAGGGCCCTCCTGACGAAGGCCCTGACGGTGGTGGTCTTGAACCGCGCAGGACACTCGCTATCAACATTCAGACAAAGAAGTCCGAGGTTTCGTAGCCCTTTGGTGTAAACGGTAGTCGCCAACTTCTGATTCGTCTTCGTGACAAGGACGTCGAGGAAGGGGAGCCGATCGTTGCTGCTGTACTCGACAGTGAAGTTGAGTGCGCTGTTCTGCAGGAACTGCTGCCGAAGGGCTTCTACCTCATCCTCGCAGTCGGCTTGCACGAAGATGTCATCATGGAGCGGGTATATAGGAATCCCGATATGAGACCCCCTAACATCCCAGAAGACTCCTTAAGAACCCTGCTGGATATCTGTACGAAGAGAGCCCCTTTCACCACCTACCGAGGACAGATATACCGCCAGAAGGACGGCGTAGCGATGGGGTCCCCCTTGGGAGTCCTCTTCGCTAACTTCTACATGGGAGAAGTGGAAGAAAGGGTCTTCTCGCAACACAGATGTCCCCGCACATACGCACGCTACATCGATGACATCTTCGTGCAAGCCGACTGCGAGGATGAGGTAGAAGCCCTTCGGCAGCAGTTCCTGCAGAACAGCGCACTCAACTTCACTGTCGAGTACAGCAGCAACGATCGGCTCCCCTTCCTCGACGTCCTTGTCACGAAGACGAATCAGAAGTTGGCGACTACCGTTTACACCAGCTACGAACCTCGGACCGTTTGTCTGAATGTTGATAGCGAGTGTCCTGCGCGGTTCAAGACCACCACCGTCAGGGCCTTCGTCAGGAGGGCCCTCTCGCACTGTTCGACGTGGCAGGACACACACCTCGAACTCGACCAAGCACCCCAGATGCTAATTAACAATGGGTACTCGAACAAACTCGTAAACTTAGAAACTCGAGCCGCCCTTGACAAGTGGTACATGACGGAGGAAGAGAGAAGGAACATTCCGCCCCCGGAGGATATCAAACTTTTCTATAAAGCCTTCATGCACCACCAATACAAGGAAGAAGAAGCAGCCATGAAGAAAATAATAGAGGAACACGTCCGCCCCATGGAGGAAGGAAAGAGAGTGTCCCTCATTATTTACTACAAGAATCGGCGTACGAAAGACCTCCTGATGAAGAACAACCCCTCCCCACCGGCAGGAGACCCCCTGAAGCAGTCCAACGTCGTCTACCGATACGTATGCCCTGGGATTTACATCGGCATGATGACGATGCGCCTGTCAAAAAGGATTTCCTGCCACGCCCAGGAGGGCGCCATTAGGCAGCACGCCCTTGCAGTACACCACAGAAACATCACGAGAGACAACATCGTCAGGAATATTAAGATCATCGGGAGAGCACCTGACCCACGACGTCTGCGTCTCCTAGAAGCGCTGCTCATCCTCGAGGAAAAGCCTCCCCTCAATACCACCCAAGAAGCGTTCCTGATAACGACGTGTGTGAGGAGGACCACACCCCTCTCCCCTAACGAAAGTACCAGCGCGGATGGAACGAACGCCGGACATGAGAATAATACCAGGGGTGACGTCACGCAGGTAGAAGCCAATCAAGAGGCTCCCGGTGATACCCCCTACCTGAGAAGGTCTGCAAGACTCGTCAACGCCCGCCGTATGAGTCACCTTCCCGGGAACCAATAAAAACTCGACCTACCGGAGAAGTGCTCTGACCGTACTGGAGAGCTCGCAACACCACGATAAAAGGAGAAGGACTCGCCACTGGAAATTAAAACCAAGGCAATGGCAATCAAATACAATACAGACCTGAACCCAATACAACTCATGGGAGAACCCATCGAATGGGTAGACAACTTCATGTACCTAGGAGTCAACATCAACATACAGCTCTCACCACGCAAAGAAATAGAAACACTTAAACAAAAGATCAAATGCAGACAAAACGCCATGAAAAGAATCACCTCGCTAAGGCAGGGAGCCGTATACCATGCCCTCAGAATTTTCTACATACAGACAATAAGATCAACAGTAGAGTATGCCGCACCAGTCCTCACTAATCTCACAAGCACTGAACAAAAAAGTTTTGAGGTAATCCAAAACAATGCCTTAAGACTCATTACAGGAGTACCAATGTGGACCAACCTATGCATCCTGAGACATGAAACAAAACTACAATCTCTGACTCATAGGATAGATCAGAGAAACACATCCATCCTGCTAAAAACCTTAAAAAATGACAGAGACTGTCCACTCAAAAAGGAGATCAGGAAATGCATTAATCTCCATGAAGAGCTAGACCCTCCCAAAACATATGCTGGAGACCTTCTAGATACACTGAGAAGAGTAGGCATGCAAAATCATGCTGCAGCCATCAGGGAAGACACCCCCTTCAGTGAATACACAGAATCAGCACCCTGGGAACCAGAACCTTTTAACACAAACTACACAATTCTTCCAGCAAGCAAGGAAGCATGCACCACCCAACAGTTAAAGCAAGCAGCACAAGAAGCAATACAGTTGACAACCGCCACAAACATATACTTTACAGATGGATCAGTAGACCTCAGCGTCCCAGCGGCAGCAGCAGGGGTCTACTCAACAACACTCAAAGGAAGCTGGAGGCTCTCCGACAATGCCTCCACACTACAGACAGAGCTGATAGCTATCGCCAAAGCACTAGAAGACTCCCAACACAGACTGGGCAACACTACAATACACACTGACTCGAAAGGAGCAATACAAGCCATCACAAAAGGCAAAGCAAAGGAAAATATCAAACTCCTAACGAGCATATGGGCACTGGCAAAACTCCATCAAAGCAGAAACAGACAAATAACTCTCAACTGGATCCCGAGCCATGTAGGAATACAAGGAAATGAGGAAGCTGATTCCCTGGCAAAAAGCAGGCTACACATAAACAATGTCAACATCAAAATAAACCTCTCACTAACCCAACTAAAAAGCATAGCGACAGCATACTGCCAAACACAGGAGGAAAGCAAAATCAGGAGAGCCATCTTCGGAGGCTCCAAGACTGCAAAATGGTATGCAGACACCACACAACTTCAACCACACAGCATACCGAAGAACATGACACGAGCACTAGTGGTAATAATACACCGTCTAAGGTTCGGA
>NC_087219.1:31773928-31781428 GCF_015104395.2 Macrobrachium nipponense
CTTGACTCCGTATTGCAGAAACTAATCTTCTTGTAAGGCAGGAATTCCCCTACACCTGTAACAGGACCTTTTCTTCTCTGAAGTCTGCTCGACGTCGAGATAACACGGTAGACCACACCTGAAGACGACTAGACCAATATCCAACCAACTCTCGAACAACTTTTCTTCTTGATTGATGCTTCGTCGGTTCCTTCGTCTCTAGTTTCTCTCTGACGATCACTGCTGCTGATCTCTCACTGATAAACTGATCGGTGGCTCTTACTAACTGGTGATCTCTCTCTCTTTTACAATCTCTTCCTTCTACGACCACTCCTCTCCAAAGTTCGTTCGTCGTATTTATATGGCACTCTGGGGGCGGAGCCTACGGCGAACGTCACAGACTCCCGAGGTTTCTAGACACTCTTAGATGAATCTAGACGATTCCAGAATAACCACGAAGATAGGTGCCTCCAATACGGGCGCGAAAGCCTCCTTACTGCCGAACTTCTCGAAAATGCGTTCTCTTTTCCTTTAACTTCTTTGCTATGAAGCAATTACCATCACACGCCCCCCCAAAAGAGAAAAAAAATGAAATCAATTGATTTTATTTTTTTTTTTCTAAATAGAAGCAAAAATTAAACAGCGGGGAAACAATTCTGCATAAAGCTTTAATCCAGTCAAACACGCACACTTCCCCGCACACACTCACTCGTGCGATAACCGAAAACGGTTATTAGGCTACTCATTCTGAGAAATCTCTAGAGAGGCTACTAACTATAACATTATCCTTCTCTCTTACTTTTTCCGTTTTCTGAACTCTGATTTAAAACTTATAAATACTAAAACACCTCTTGTGTTTTTCTCAAAACTAATCTCACTCAGTAACACTGTTACACGGGCAGAGGCCATGGCACGGGGCGTTGTTTATAATTCTGAAGCAAATTTACCTTCATTGCCTTTGCACTACTCTTACCTACATTAATTCTATAATGTATATTTCCCCTCTTATCTAAAACTGAATAAAGACCTTCGTACTTATAAGGTAAAAATGGACTTTCTCTCGAGACTAGTACTAAAAGTTTATCTCTTACACACAAACTTCTCTCTTTGGCTATAAGATAAGGTTTCTCTTTAGTTTCCCCTTGACTTCTGTTCGGGTTTTCTTTCGCTAAGTGCCAAGCGCTTCCGTTCTCCTCCGCAAGCTGCCAAACAACTCTTAGATTATTTTTATAATAATCAAAATTAGTTATGCAATCATCTCTACCCTTACTTCTAGGCAAAGTTCCAAACATAATTATAAATACATTATCAAAAGATTCGCCTACTGAAGGAATATTACACAACTGTACTCTGGGAATTACTTGAATCGGTTTCCCTGCAATTTGATATTCAAGACAGCTTAAAACATAGCTCTTAAAACATACATCATTTTTCATCTTAGGCCAAAAGTACGCCCTACTAATACACTTGAAAGTTTTATTTGCTCCCAAACGTCCTTGCTCATCAAGTGCTAACTTCAAAACTAGTTCACGAAGCTTCCTAGGAACTATTAATTGTTCTGTGACTTCCTCTTTACTACCTGATTCCGGACGAACATAACGACACAAAACTTCGTCCTTTAAACAAAAAGTTTCCTTACACACATCATCGAGATCATAATCATCCAGCTCACATTAAAAAATTCGGGTTAGTGTCTCATCCTCTCTCTGCAACTTGATTAGCTCATCCCTATCCAAAATGTTAGAGCCTAATTCATCACCGTAACTAGTACTAGATACTGGTACATTTACTATGTTACTCTCGACAGCTACGCCTTCCCCTTGGCTCTCACTGTCAACGATAGAGTTAGGTCTCTCAGCCCCATTCATGCCAAGATCAACCACGCTACCTCTATCACACTCGTTCGACTCCACGAACTCACTCACGTTCGAATCCACGAACTCACACTCATTCTAATCCACGAACAAATTATGATCGTAGTCTATGTCTGTATCTAAACCCGACCTAGTTACTACCATTTCAGGCACTAGAATATTCCTCACAACAGGATTCACATTCTTGGATAAAGCTAAGTCATTACCGACAATAATGTCAACGCCTTCAACGGGCAAACTGTCCACAACTGCAAGTTTTACTTCTCCTGACACTACCTGACTTTCTAAATTCAACTTCAACAAAGGACAAAGAACACAAGTGTTAGGAAATCCACCTAACATAACTTTCTCTTCCACATTGATTTCTGCCCTTGTTCGGCACACACTCATTCCTTATCAGTGAGACAGCGGCCCCTGTGTCTCGAAGCAAGACTACTTCTCTCGAATATACTCCTCCAAGAGAGGAAACTACGCCTTCCGACAGAAATTCGCCAAAAACTTTCCTAGTTTCTCTCATCACATCATCCCTACTTGACGAAAGGTTAACTAGCGATACTGGTTTCTTACCGTCCTTCCTTTCTGCCGCACAATTTCTCGCTAAATGCCCTTTCCCATTACATCGGAAACAAGTTCATTCTGAGCCACTATATGCCATTCTACTCTTACAAACCCTAGACGTATGACCAGGTTTTCTGCATGTATAACAGGAATAGTCACTTTTACTCGCATTGCTATTACTAGGACTGAAACCTTGACTGCTTTGCACTCTACCAGACGAAGGATCATTTTGTTTCTTACTCACACTCAAATTATGAGTTGTTAAGACTATATTCGTCAGCTAGCCTAGTTGCTCCTGCAAAAGATACTTCTCGCCTATCCTCTATATAAAGTTTAATCTCAGGGGATACGTTATCTTTGAAGTTTTCTAACAACAATAAGTTCTTCAAACCGTCAAAATCCTCAACCTTAGCAGAAGTTAACCAATCAAAAAACAGCCTATCTAACTTCTTACCGTATTCTACATACGTAATATTTTCATCCTTTCTCAAATTTCTAAATTTCTTACGGTACGCGTCTGGTACTAACCTATATGCGCTAAGAACAGTTTCTTTCACGATATCGTAATTATCACATTCCTCCTTAGACATACAACT
Source organism: Macrobrachium nipponense (assembly GCF_015104395.2). Classification (NCBI taxonomy): domain Eukaryota; kingdom Metazoa; phylum Arthropoda; class Malacostraca; order Decapoda; family Palaemonidae; genus Macrobrachium; species Macrobrachium nipponense. The sequence continues at coordinate 31,776,936 of NC_087219.1, forward strand.
ATACACAGTAAGTGCCCTACCACTCAAAACTGACTGCAAATATAAAGTCCACGTTTCTTTAGGAGAACCTACTCGTTCCATTAACTTCTCAAAACACATGAAATATGTTGTAACATCTTCTTCATCGAACTTTGGTACTAATTTCAACACTGCACTCATACCTAACCTATCAGTTTCGTTTCCGTTCTCGCCTGACCGACTGTTACGAGTACTTTCCCTTAACCGAGCAATTTCCAACTCATGCATACTTTCTTTCTCTCTCTCTTCCTGCTGCATTACCAACATTTCTCTCTCTTGTTGCATTTTCATTACTTCTCTCTCTTGCTGCATTTCCCTCTCAGCTGCTCTTTCCTCTCTCTCATACTTTTCCCTCTCTTTCCTTTCAACATACTCACGGAGATCATCCCCCTCTAGACCTAGTAGCTTGCCTAACTCAATAAACTCTTTCACCATCTCAATCATTCTGATTCTTTTTATATTTTCCCTGTTTCAAACTGTTAGTGTTGATAGCCTAGGCAAGGTCGCCACAAATGTTACGGACTCCGAGATCTCAGAGACAATGTTATGGCCTCTGAGGGAGGTCCGCTTCAGGTTCGATATGAAATAATAAAAAAAAAACTTATCAACACAAACAGTTGAAACTCGGGATATGAATATAGAAAGAAACACTAACACAACCAATGTTTATTTACAAGCTTACTAACAAAGGTAAATGCAGAATGGTATCTCCCATTTACATAAAAAGATAGAATCTTACAATGCGTGAACTGGGGGAAACAGTGAGGTAATAAGAATACTTGCTAAACAGTTTGGCACTTCGAAGAGGTGGCTTCATGAAAGTAGATCGGCGATTGCGGACGTCCTCTTGACTCCGTATTGCAGAAACTAATCTTCTTGTAAGGCAGGAATTCCCCTACACCTGTAACAGGACCTTTTCTTCTCTGAAGTCTGCTCGACGTCGAGATAACACGGTAGACCACACCTGAAGACGACTAGACCAATATCCAACCAACTCTCGAACAACTTTTCTTCTTGATTGATGCTTCGTCGGTTCCTTCGTCTCTAGTTTCTCTCTGACGATCACTGCTGCTGATCTCTCACTGATAAACTGATCGGTGGCTCTTACTAACTGGTGATCTCTCTCTCTTTTACAATCTCTTCCTTCTACGACCACTCCTCTCCAAAGTTCGTTCGTCGTATTTATACGGCACTCTGGGGGCGGAGCCTACGGCGAACGTCACAGACTTCCGAGGTTTCTAGACATTCTTAGATGAATCTAGACGAGGTATTGCATCAGAAATTGCGGCGTTTCTCCCGTAATATTGGCGCGTTTTTGCACTCCACAACACGCCCGACGATTCCAGAATAACCACGATGATAGGCGCCTCCAATACGGGCGCGAAAGCCTCCTTACTGCCGAACTTCTCGAAAATGCGTTCTCTTTTCCTTTAACTTCTTTGCTATGAAGCAATTACCATCACACACACACATATATCTATATATATATATATATATATATATATATATATATATATATATATATATATACATACATATTAACCACAATTCCATCAGCCAATATTCTTGGCCAACCACGCTTCGAAAATAATGTCAGTCTCTCTCTCTCTCTCTCTCTCTCTCTCTCTCTCTCTCTCTCTCTCTCTCTCCCTCTACTTTCCTCTCTTTCCATCAGCCAATAGTTTTAGCGAGGTAATCCTCCCCTCAACGGTTGCTCAATCATTGCAGAGTGGCCCCTGAATTATCGAAATCATTTCTTTTTTGTGCATATATAGTTAGCCACTGCGTTCAGTCTCCGTTGATTGAATTATTATTCGCCTGACCCGACATTAATATGCTATTAGAATTAATGTGTGGTATTACGTTTCTTTTTATCATGCTGGTTCTGCTGTTGAACTGTTTCACAGTCGTTTAATATTTACCATGCGGTATCAAATGAGCATTCGGGTAATGCCTGCTTCGTCAAAATAATTGCATACACGTGTATATATATATATATATATATATATATATATATATATATATATATATATATATACATACATATACATATATTAAGACGGTGACCCAGACGCTCGGAAAATCTAACCCTTTTGGATTTACTTACCCAAACACCTTAGCCAAATCCCTAATTAACTTCCAACAAAAGATATCCCCCAAGGACACAGGTGTTTACGAAATCTCATGCCTGGACTGTGACCAATCTTACGTTGGATTTACAGGAAAATCATTTCCCCACAGATTAATACAACATAAACGGTCAGTTAGGTATGGAAAATAGAACTCAGCTATTACCAACCATATAAATGAACATAACCACAGAATAAACTGGAATTTGTCAGGTATAATTTATAGCAGCAACTGCCGGTACAAAAGTCAGATGATGGAATCGGCCTTGATTAAACAGAGACAGGTAATGAACATCTCGAAGGGTGCATGGGATACAGATGTCATTGATAAAATTTCATTCAACGAATACTTAAGAGGATTAAAAGAAGATTATCAGTGGGAATGACCTAAATTGGCTTACCTGTGGATGGATCTCTTGGTATAAATACCACCTTTTCTGTAACTTTTCTCATTCATCCATGGCGTTTTTATGGGCTCCTTTTGTTAGATGGAATTCTGTTGTAACAGAACATGTTTACCATTCATATATATATAATATATATATATATATATATATATCTTATATACATATAACTTTATACATAAATATATATATATATATATATATATATATATATAGTATATATATATATATATATATATATATATATATATATATATATATATATATATACACATATAAATATACGGTGTTGGCTCTACAGAAGAAAGCACACCACTGGTTACTGCACTTTCACCCACTATATACCGTTTCAAATAGGGCAATGAGTGAGTATTGTGTGCGTGTTGACAAACCATCCCAAAGCCTGAGGAATTCTTCTTATTAACGTGACCTCCTGGGAAAGAAAGAAAGAAAGAAAGGAGAGGAGACAAATTCCCAAAGCAAATCCGCAGAGATATTATTTTCTTACTTGGAAAACAAAGGAGACGAAAAAGAGACAGTTAGGGAATAAAGGATTCACATACTTCGCACGCAACGCTGTAGCGAAATATTTACATTTTTTTTTTTATGGCTTAAATGCGCAGAGATATGAGCACGCGATCTCAGTAGCCCAAGTATATACATGCACACGCGCAATCACACAATTAATATACGGACATACATACGAATATCTTATATATATATATATATATATATATATATATATATATATATACACACATATACATATATATATATACATATATTATTATACGATAAATTAAATTATATATATATATATATATAATGTATATATATATAATATATATATATATATATATATGTACACATATAGATTTATATAGTTACATGCATCTCTCATTATATATATATATATATATATATATATTATATATATATATATATATATATAATGAGCGAGACATCACGCATCCTCCATCACGTCGTAGATAACAGTTCATTGCCAGAGATGCACACCTAAAAAAAAAAAAAGTACAATGATAACCGATGTCATTTTGTTAAACAGAAACTAACAAAATTAAATATTCAAAAATAAGAAATATCTCTTCAATATTCCCTTTCATATATGGTTCGGAGTTCTTCTTTTTCTTTTTAGCAATTAAAAAAAATAAGCCTTCTTTTCTTCTATATTTTGACTTTCTCAACTAGTTTCTCTTTGGGACCGTATTAAAAATACGTAAAAACTACATCCAAATGACAACTCTCATTACTGAAAATAAATCACGCATCGTTAAAACAGATCTTTTATTTGCCATATTACCGCTCTAAATTAAAACATCCTTTTTTTTTAAAGTGAGCTTTTATTCGATATAATACGTTCGGCGTTAAAACAGATCTCTTAATAGCCATAATACGTTCCACGTTAAAACAGATCTCTTAATAGCCATAATACGTTCCACGTTAAAACAGATCTCTTAATAGCCAAAGTACGTTCTTTAAAACATCTTTTATTAGCCATAACACCTACGTTTTACATTAAAACAGATCTCTTATTAACCACAATAAGTTCTACATTAAAACAGATCTCATATTAGCCATATTACGTTCTACATTAACATCTCTTATTCTATATAATACGTTCTACATTAAAACAGATATCATATTAGCTATATTACGTTCTTCATTAAACCAGATCTCTCATTAGCCATAATACGTTATACATTAAAACAAATCTCATATTGGTCATAATACGTTCTACGTTAACACAGATTTCTTATTAGCCATATTATGTGTCACTTTATCGCAGATGTCTTATTAGCCATAACGTATTAGCCATAATACGTTCTACATTAAACATCTCTTATTCGATATAATACGTTCTACAATAAAACAGATCTCTAATTAGCCATAATACGTTCTACGTTAAAACAGATCTCATATT
>NC_087219.1:31786428-31823928 GCF_015104395.2 Macrobrachium nipponense
AGGCCAGGACTGGTGGGAGATTGAATAACCCAAAGATACTGATAACAGCTTGAAAGCGAGTGTTCTCGTATGAAGGGAGATCAGGTAAAATGGAGCTATCTCCATCCGACAGAATCTGTACACGAGTATTTTCATTTCATTATTAAATCTCGCAATAATGGTGTAATGTTAATAAACGGTTTTACACACACACATTATATATATATATATATATATATATATATATATATATATATATATATATATATATATATATATATATAAATATATATATATATATATAAATATAGAGAGAGAGAGAGAGAGAGAGAGAGAGAGAGAGAGAGAGAGAGACTCACTCTGACGGGAAATTAAATGCTTCATAATTGACTGTTCCTTATATCTCAGTTCTATCATTTTTGGTATTTATATAATTATTATTATTATTATTATTATTATTTATTATTATTATTATTATTATTATTATTATTATTATTGCCGCTGTTATTATTACTGTATCTAACAAAAAATTCATATGAAAAATCATAACAAAATAATTATAAAAAAAAAAGAAATTTTCCCCCAAATCAAGTCTATACTTTTGGTATTATTATTATTATTATTATTATTATTATTATTATTATTATTATTATTATTATTATTATTATTAGCTAACAAAAACATGCATATGAAAAATCGCAACACAATTGTCAAAAAAACATGCATATTCCCTTCCAAATCAAAGCTATCCTTTTTGGTATATACAATTATTATCATCAGTTATTATTACGTTCAGTCAAACAAACTATTCATGTCTACATTGTTACTGTTATTATTGTTATTCATTATTTATTATTATTATTATTATTATTATTATTAAATTAAAAATTTATTAAAATTTAAATTAAAATTAAAATTATTAATTATTATTATTTATATTATTATTATTATTATTATATATTAATTCCAATTCCCAATATTAATTCATAATGAAAATCAAAACAGACTTGTCAAAAAATTATTATTATTATTATTATATTATTTTTTTTTTTTTTAATCACAGTCCTCCAATTCGACTGGGTGGTATTTATAGTGTGGGGTTCCGGGTTGCATCCTGCCTCCTTAGGAGTCCATCACTTTTCTTACTATGTGTGCCGTTTCTAGGATCACACTCTCTGCATGAGTCCTGGAGCTACTTCAGCCTCTAGTTTTTTCCAGATTCCTTTTCAGGGATCTTGGGATCGTGCCTAGTGCTCCTATGATTATGGGTACGATTTCCACTGGCATATCCCATATCCTTCTTATTTCTATTTTCAGATCTTGAATACTTATCCAATTTTTTCCCTCTCTTTTCTCTTCAAACCTCTGGTGTCCCATGGTATTGCGACATCAATGAGTGATACTTTCTTTCTTGACTTTGTCAATCAACGTCACGTCTGATCTGTTTGCACGTATCACACCCTATCCGTTCTGATACCATAGTCGCAGAGGATCTTTGCCTGATCGTTTTCTATCACTCCCTCTGGTTCGGTGCTCGTACCACTTATTACTGCAAGGTAGCTGATGTTTCTTGCACAGGCTCCAGTGGAGGGCTTTTGCCACCGAATCATGCCTCTTTTTGTACTGGTTCTGTGCAAGTGCCGGGCATTCACTTGCTATGTGGTTTATGGTTTCATTTTTCGTATTGCACTTCCTACATATGGGAGAGATGTTTTTTATTTCCATTTTCCGTCTATCATACTTTGACATATCTGGTTCTTAGGGCCTGATCTTGTGCCGCTGTTATCATTCCTTCTGTTTCCTTCTTTAGCTCTCCCCTCTGTAGCCATTGCCAATTGTCATCGCTGGCTAGTTCTTTAGTCTGTCTCATGTATTGTCCGTGCATTGGTTTGTTGTGCCAGTCCTCTGTTCTTTCTGTCTTTCTCCTGTCTCTGTATATTTCTGGGTCTTCGTCTACTTTTATTAGTCCTTCTTCCCATGCACTCTTTAGCCACTCGTCTTCACTGGTTTTCAGATATTGCCCCAGTGCTCTGTTTTCGATGTTGACGCAGTCCTCTATACTTAGTAGTCCTCTCCCTCCTTCCTTTCGTGTTATGTATAGTCTGTCCGTATTTGCTCTTGGGTGTAGTGCTTTGTGTATTGTCATGTTTGTTTCTGGTTTTCTGATCTATGCTGCGGAGTTCTGCCTTCGTCCATTCCACTATTCCTGCGCTGTATCTGATTACTGGCACTGCCCATGTGTTTATGGCTTTTATCATATTTCCGGCGTTGAGTTTTGACTTGAGTATCGCCTTGAGTCTCTGCATATATTCTTTCCTGATCGTATCCTTCATCTCTTGGTGTTTTATATATCCTCCTTCCATTATTCCCAGGTATTTGTATCCTGTCTCATCTATGTGTTTGATGTTGCTCCCATCTGGTAGCTTATCCCTTCAGTTCTCGTTACTTTGCCTTTTTGTATGTTGACTAAGGCGCATTTTTCTATTCCAAACTCCATCCTGATGTCCCCAGATACAATCCTTACAGTCTGGATTAGGGTATCTATTCCTTGATGCTCTTCTTACCATACAGCTTGATGTCGTCCATGAACATCAGATGGTTGATTCTGTTGCCTCTTTTCTTGAGTTGGTACCCGGCATCCATCTTCTGTAGTACTTTTGTCATGGGAATCATGGCTACTACGAAGAGTAGTGGGGACAGTGAGTCGCCCTGGAAGATCCCTCTCCTGATATTAACCTCTGCTAGTCTTATTCCAGAGCTTGTAAGTATTGTATTCCAGTTGCGCATTGTATTTTTGAGGAAGCTGATGGTATTTTCCTCTGCCCCATATATTTTCATGCATTCTATTAGCCATGTGTGTGGTATCATGATTATTATTATTATTATTATTATTATTATTATTATTATTATTATTATTATTATTGAATATATTATTATTATTATTATTATTATTAATTATTATTATTATTATTTATTAAACCAAACAAAAACTTCTTTCAGTTTTCTTCAGAAGATTGAAAAGGAAACCCACAAAATCACTTTGTAACTTGTTTACTTCTAAGTATTTACATTTAATTTTATTCCACACTCGAGTACTTTCAGGCCCTATCTGTGGCCCATTTTCAAGAGATGTTTGGGATGTTAGCCTGGTAGAAGACTGCTTCGCCTTGACCCAGGCTAACATCCCAAACATCTCTTGAAAATGGGCAACAGATAGGGCCTGAAAGTACTCGAGTGTGGAATAAAATTAAATGAAAATACTTAGAAGTAAACAAGTTACAAAGTGATTTTGTGGGTTTCTTTTCATTCTTATTATTATTATTATTATTATTATTATTATTATTATTATTATTATTATTATTATTATTATCAACAATTCAATCCAACCACTAATTCCATTTGAAAAATCAAAACAGAGAATTGTCAACGGACGAAAAACGTCGAATCCTTTCGTTATCCCAAATCAGGCCCGCATAAATTTCGGACACTGGCCTGGACAGGAAGGATTTCTGCATCCACCAACAAAGTCGTGGGGGGGAGGGGAGAGGGGAGGGGGAGCGGGGGAGGATGAGGAGGAGGAGGAGGAGGAAATCCATCACCCTTTCATTAACAGGATTTGCAGGAAGCCCCAGGCTCAAATCCTGAGTAAATATATTTCTCTGGAAATGCGTTTGTGAAAACGCCGGCATTATCATCATCATCATCATCAGCAGCAGTTCCCTATTCAGCTTCGGGCCGGTGGGACAATGGAATGGAACGGGTGATGTTAAGTAATGAAATTCTCTCGATTTTTTTTTTTTCGCCCTTTTCTGTATCCATTGGAGTTTGTGTAGATTTGGGGATACACTGAAAACTGCTTGGAAAACTGCTGTGAAAACTGCTTTGAAAACTGCTTTGCAAACTGCTGTTAAAACTGCTTTGAAAACTTCTTTCAAAACTGCGGTTAAAACTGCTATGAAAACTTCTTTGCAAACTGCTGTCAAAACTGCTTTGAAAACTTCTTTGAAAACTGCTGTTAAAACTGATGAAAACTGCTGTCAAAACTGATGAACACTGCTGTGAAAACTGAAAACTGCTGTTAAATCTAATGAAAACTACTTTGAAACTGCTGTCAAAACTGATGAAAACTGCTGTTAAAGCTGCTTTGAAAATTGCCTTGAAAACTGCTTTGCAACAGTTGACAACTGCTTTGAAAACTTCAGAGGACTGTTTTAAAAACTGCTGAAAACCATCGTAACACAAATTTATATAAAAAAAAAGTGTGTAGCTTTTAATTCTTTGTGGTATTTCCACAATGAATTCTTCGCTTCAAGCTTTAAGTTTTCGTATCTTAATTCATATAAGTCTGGGTGTTTTTTAATATATGGATGAGGCTGATCATTGCGTTGGTTATGAAGAACAAAATAAATGGCAGAGGACTTTGAAATTCAACGAGACTCCTAAATCAAGGTTTAATTCTTTCTCTTGAATCAGGCAAAACTTTTCGAAGGGGGCCAAAGGACAACCTCATAATCTTCCAACCTAACAAGGACAATTTATTATTATTATTATTATTATTATTATTATTATTATTATTATTATTAAAGAAAACTCATAATCACATGAGTCAATAAAATGGGAAAGTAAACCTAAAGTAGTATGCCTTCTTGAGTTTTTAATTTTTTTAAAAAACAAAAATCAAACAGGCATACTACTGTGGATTTACTTTCCCATAATAATAATAATAATAATAATAATAATAATAATAATAATAATAATAATAATAATAATAATAATAATAATCAATAATAATAATAATAATAATATACTTAGGAAGTAGACCCTCTCTCTCAAGCATACTTTATTAAAAGTAATGACTACTTCAGCAGCGTTACGCTTCTAGTAGAGATTCTTCTCTATTTTTTTAATAGCTGCTTTTCAGTACTGCTTAAACAGGCTAGTAGGGCGCCTATTGAGGTATTTTCAAATGCAGTAGATCATTGTATATATTTTTATATTTTCAGTTTTACAGACAAAAAACTATGATACCATAGTCATGACTTTGATGACTATGGTTTCATAGTGTATCTGCAAAATTGAAATATAAAAATATGTACACTGATCTTGACCCTGCATTTGAAAAGAAAGTATCACTCATTGATGTCGCAATACCATGGCACACCAGAGTTGAAGAGAAAGAGAGGGAAAAAATGGATAAGTATCAAGATCTGAAAATAGAAATAAGAAGGATATGGGATATGCCAGTGGATATCGTACCCATAATCATAGGAGCACTAGGCACGATCCCAAGATCCCTGAAAAGGAATCTAGAAAAACTAGAGGCTGAAGTAGCTCCAGGACTCATGCAGAAGAGTGTGATCCTAGAAACGGCGCACATAGTAAGAAAAGTGATGGACTCCTAAGGAGGCAGGATGCAAACCCGGAACCCCACACTATAAATACCAACCCAGTCGATCGAATTGGAGGACTGTGATGGAGCAAAAAAAAAAAAAATAAATAAATAAAAAAAAAAATAATAATAATAATAATAATAATAATAATAATAATAATAATAATAATAATAATAATAAGTACCAAGATCTGAAAATAGAAAGAAGAAGGATATGGGATATGCCAGTGGAAATTGTACCCATAATCATAAGAGCACTGGGCACGATCCCAAGATCCCTGAAAAGGAAATCTAGAAAAACTAGAGGCTGAAGTAGCTCCAGGACTCATGCAGAAGAGTGTGATCCTAGAAACGGCGCACAAAGTAAGAAAAGTGATGGACTCCTAAGGAGGCAGGATGCAACCCGGAACCCCACCCAGTCGAATTGGAGGACTGTGATAGAGCAAAAAAAAGAAAACTAAATAAATAAGAAATAATAATAATAATAATAATAATAATAATAATAATAATACATTTGCAAACATATATATATATATATATATATAATATATATATATATATATATACATATATAGTGTGTATACATATATAAATGTATATGTATATATATATATATATATATATATATATGTATATACATTTATATATGTATACACACTATATTATATTATATATTATATATATATATAGATATATATATATATATATATAATATATGCCCTATATATATATACATATGTGCATATATACGTATATATACATACATACATATACATATTCATATATATATATATATCTATATATATATATATATATATATAGAGAGAGAGAGAGAGAGAGAGAGAAGAGAGAGAGTTTCCCTTTTCAAGAAACCGTCGTAAAGTTTTCACACGTAAAAACGTAACTTGTGATGTTGAAATTCCAACTTTCATTTTACTTACAACTTTTATTTTCTTTTAAAAAAAAAGAAAAAGTGAGATTTTTAACTTTCTACTGATACTGCTCCTATACTTTGGAGAAATGGAAAAAAGTGTTAGACAAGTTTTTGATGTCATATTCACCATTAGGTTCGAAATAGAGCCCACCTGCTCTCTCTCTCTCTCTCTCTCTCTCTCTCTCTCTCTCTCTCTCTCTCTCTCTCTCAAAGAATGTTTAATTTATAATTCAGCCGTTAGAACATTTTTGTAGCGACGTGAGTATGATAATGACTTTCCCCTTGTGCCGACTTCTTTGGAAAATAATTGTGTATGTGTGTGTGTATATATATATATATATATATATATATATATATATATAATATATACATACATATATTATATATATATATATATATATTATATTATATATATAAATATATATATATATATATATAGATATATATATATATATATATATATATATAATATATATATACATACCTATAGGAGGTTCAGAAGGTGTCCATGATACAACCAGTAAAAGGAATCAAGTTTATTTTCAACGAAACTTTTCACACATGAAACTTCTGTGCATCATCATTATTAATTATTATTATTATTATTATTACTACAGCAGATGAAGACTATTCATACGGAACGAGCCCATCAAAGACGCCACTGACTTGAAATTCTTTAAGCTTCCAAAGAATATTAAGTTGTTCATTAGGAAGAAGCAGGAGGAAGCAAAGTGAACTACAGAATGAAGAGATCCAACTTATAGAAAAAAAAAATTATTAATTAATAAAAAGAAAAAAAGTATTCACACGAAAGAAGGGGAATATTAGGGTAGTAACGCACTGCATTTAAAACTAACCAATTTCACAGGTGACGTACCGTACGAGTCTGCCTGTTGGGAATTCAGGGGTAATCGCATTTATTTCCGTTGAATGGAAACATAAAATCACGTTAAGAACTTGTATCCTGTACTTAGGATTAACGGATTTCGGTTGGGAATTACAATTTCCCACCTCCAGTCCGGGGAGGTTGACCCGTAATTGGATTAGTTGGGCGTGTGAGTCTCACTGAGAATGAATAAACCAGTTCCCTAGAGGATGCATTCGGATTTAGTAAGCCCGTGTGTGTGTGTGTGTGTGTGGAGAATATCACCTACGGGTAAAGTTAGGGGACAGAATTAAATGTAAACAAAAACGAATAGCTATACTGTGCATTCATAGAAAATGGAGTATAGATATGGAGAATCATAGAAAATGAAATAGATATTCCACATTTACAGAAAACAGAATAAAAAAAACTACATTTGAAGAAAATGGAATACGCCTACGGGTTAAAGTTAGGTGACAGAATTAAATGTAAACCAAAACGAATAGAGACACTGCGCATTCATAAAAAATGGAGTATAGATATGGACAATCATAGAAAATGAAAAAGATATTGCACATTTTTTATTCCGTTTACAGAAAACGGAATAAAAAAATTGTATATTTAAAGAAAATAGAATACGCCTACTGGGTAAATTAGGGGACAGAGTTAAATATACACAAAAACTAATAGAGATACTGTGCATTCATAGAAAATGGAGTGTAAATATTGTAGAATCATAGAAAATGAAATACATATTGCATATTTACATAAAATGGAATATAGATGCTGTACATGTAAAGAAAACGGAATAAAGATATTGTATATTTAAATACAATGGAATATAGATATTGTACATTCGCAGAAAATGGAATATAAATATTTTACATTTAAAGAAAATGCAAAATAGATATTATTTACTTCGAAAAAAAAATAGATTATATCTATTGAACACCTAAAGAAATCGGAATGAAAATACTGTGCATTCATAGAAAATGGGATAATGGATACCTGAACATCATGTACAAAATTTAGAAAATGGGATTTAAAGATACTGCATAATCCCTTCATCTTCTTCCAGTGAAGAACAACCAAAAGGTCAACCGAAAACGACCCAACAGAGAGAGAGAGAGGGAGAGAGAGAATGAGCAGCTGAAAGGAGGTAACAGAGTTTCCCTTCGGCCATGTTTAATTTCCCGTGAACATTAATGAGCTGCGTTTCCTTTTATCCCCACGTAGTAAAGGGCATAATCAATGGGTAGCCATTTTAGATTCTTCTTCTTCTTCTTCTTCTTTTCCCCCCATAGAAATAGTGGCAGTCTCCCTCTCTCCGTTTTTTAAGCCAAGGAGGGAACGGGACATGGAAAGTGACTCGTTTCACTTGATAAGTCTACCGTACTTAAATTTTATGGCAATTTGCAAATTAGCATAAATAACTTACTAAGTACAGTTGTCGAGTGTAGCGAAAACAACGAAGGAAGTATTTCCTATTATACACTTTAATATAACTAAGTACATTGCATAATATATATATATATAATATATATATATATATATATATATATATAGTATATATATAAAAATATATTATATAAAATATATATATATATATATATATACATATGTATATATAGATATATTTATGTGTCTATATGTATGACTGGTAAAAACGTTCTATGACAACAGAATTCCATCTAATAAAAGGAGCCCATAAAAACGCCAAAATATAGAAAGTAAGTACTAGTATATTTCTGAGACTGCTGTCTCTGAAGAGAAAGTGACAGCAGTCTCTGAAATATAGTAGTACTTACTTTCTATACTTTGGCATTTTTATGGGCTCCTCTCATTAGATCTATATGTAAATATGTATGTGTATATATATTTACGTGTGTGTGTGTGTGTGTGTGTGTGAGCGATAATTTGGTATGAATTTACACGTGATATTTTCACGCTTTCAAATTCTAACTAGGAAAAAAAAGTGTAAAATTGTCTTGACTCATTTCTACCCTGTAACACAGTGTTGCAAAGAAATTTACAAGTAACTGTAATTTATTTATCGTTCATAAACTATTTCATATTTGTTGATATTAATGGGTATGAGCGCCGTGTGGTAATAATTCCATAAAAAAAAAACGAATAACGTGTGCGTACATAAAAACTATCGTAAAATAGTGGACAGTAACAAAGTAAAATACGATCATAAAAACAACTATAAATCTGTGATTGTACTGCTTATAAGATACTGCAGTTTTTATTGAACACTAAAAGGAGCCAAAGGTTTTATGGAACTCTCAGAATTTCTGTGAATAACAATAAACTGTTCTAGACCCAACAAAAAAATGATCCAAATTCATTTTCATCTTGACAGCGGTGTTTAGACTTGCAGTTTTAGTTTACTGAAAACTAATTCATAGAGAAATAAAATACAAATTTATAGAGAAATAGAATAGAGGCAAAAGTTTTATGGGTGTCTTAGGAACTTTAAAATTCCTCAAGTAATTAGAAACAAGAAAAAAATGAACGTCTTGGAAACTTTAAAAATTCCTTGTGAAAGTAATTTCAAATCGTTAAAAAAAAAAAAAAATCAATTAACTTCCATCTTGATGCTAGTGTTTAGACTTGCAATAATTTTCCAATTCCTGTTTTTATTAGGAACTCTGAGAATTCTTTGTTAAAAAAACTACTAACGGTTTGGAAACACGAAAAGAGAACTGACATTAACTTTCAACTTGCCAGTAGTTTTTAGTCTCTTCCGGCATTTTTTCGAATGGACTAAACATCCACTTACTCTTATATCAAATGGGATTTTTTTTTACCGTCATTATTATTATTATATTATTATTATTATTATTATTATTATTATTATTATTATTTTGTCTATCACAGTCCTCCGATTCGACTGGGTGGTATTTATAGTGTGGAGTTCCGGGTTGCACCCTGCCTCCTTAAGAGTCCATCACTTTTCTCACTATGTGCGCTGTTTCTAGGATCACAGTCTTCTGCATGAGTCCTGGAGCTACTTCGGCATCTAGTTTTTCTAGATTCCTTTTCAGTGATCTTGGGATCGTGCCTAGTGTTCCTATGATTATGGGTACAATTTCCACTGGCATATCCCATATCCTTCTTATTTCTTATTTTCAGGTCCTGATACTTATCAGTCTTTTCTCTCTCTCTTTCTCTTTTACTTTGGTCTCCATGGTATTGCGATATCGATGAGTGATACTTTCTTCTTGATTTTGTCAATCAGCGTCACGTCTGGTCTATTGGCACGTGTCGCTCTATCTGTTCTGATACCATAGTCCCAGAGGATCTTAGCTACTTCCTTTTATTATTATTATTATTATTATTATTATTATTATTATTATTATTATTATTATTATTAGCCAAACGAAAAGGGCTACCCTTCGTAACATCATTAACAGAAGATAAAACTAATTAACGTAACAGACGAAGAATGGAAGGTAGAAACCTTCCAACCCTTTACACCCTTTCCATACTCGGGCCCGGGCAATCAAGCGAATGATACAGGACCCTCAGGTAGTTCTTGTGTTAATTACTTTCCAGGTTCCTTGTCCCGGCAATTATACTCTTGTCGTGGCGTCCACAGCAGAGAGAGAGAGAGAGAGAGAGAGAGAGAGAGAGAGAGAGAGAGAGAGAGAGAGAGAGGGTCCAAGGAAAGAAATAATAATTAAGACTAAGCCCCGCTCATAGTGGGACGAGTTTCTAATCGGAAGAGGCATTACTGGGTATCATGAGTATGTGGAATTCCTATGGAGCATTGGGTACTGATTAGTGTGAGTCATTACTCACGTGGCAGGGATTGGCGAGGTCTCATTAACTTCCAGGTCACTAAAAGTGGAATGGAATAACTCGGTTTAATGTGTGACGTGTGATTCTTCTTCTTTGCGGTTTCTCTCTGAAAGCGGTTCGATTATGACGAAGAATAGTGAAGTAATGTTATCAGAAATAAATCCATTAAATTTGGTAAATGATAATGAAGTTAAATCAGAGCAGTCAAGGACAGAACAAAATAATTTCTTAAAGGTCCGAAAAAATATTTCCTAAATTTCAGTAACAGCTGTAAAGATTCCCCCAAAAAATAGAATTTACCAAAGTTAAATAAATGTAGTCAAGTTAAGTTTGGTATACTATAGTAAAGTTAAATCATAGTAAAGGTCAGAAAAAACACAATTTCTTAAAAGATCCAAAAAGTATTTCCTAAATTTCAGTAAAAACTGTAGATCCAAAAAATAATTTCCTAAAAGTTACATAAATGGAGTCAAGGTGCACAAATATAATTTTTAAAGTTTAATAAAGGTACATAAGTTCCGAAAAATAATTTCTTAAAGTTAAATGAAAGTAGTAAAGGTCCTTATAATCAATTTTTTTCCTTAGATTCATATCACAGAAGACATTTTTTTTAAGATCCAGAAAGTGTTTGGACGACGTCATGAAGATTCTTTTTGCCAAAGTCCCACCTCCTACAAGAAAATGATAAGAGATTGGAGACTGAAGCATCAATGGGGAAAGAGTGGCAGGGGGTTGGGAGGGGTAGGGGGAGTGGGGGCCGGCTTTCAGACAGCAGGAAGATGATTAGGTTTAGAAGAGTTAATAACCTCCAAGAAGGGATTATTCCAACCCTTCCCCATAAAGCAGACAGCTCGTAGGTGAAACTCATTTTCCTTTCACTTACGCCCATACTACTTCCCTCTCCTTGCCAATGACTTCAATGACCTAGTTGTCGCGATGCTAGATTAATATAGTATCAATCAATCAATCAATCAATCGCCATTGACTCTTCTCGTGCATTTTGGCTGAACAGCAGCAGCAGGAACAATGTCCTGTAAATGTTTTGCCTCGCTGTCGAACTCGCTGTCGAACTTCCCATTTCCAAAGGTCCTTCTTTCCTCACACCGTTGGACTGAGGAACCGCCTCTCCAGAGGAAGTCGTGCAATTCAACTTCTTCAGGAGTTCAAGAGAAAGTGCAATGAATTACTACCCTAATAATATTCTCCTTGCAGTTGAATTCTTCTTTATCTGTTTGGTAATTAATCAAGTTTTTTAAATAACTGATATGTCTTCTTTCTGTACTTCCCTTTACCTCTTCTTGCTGCTCCCTAATGAACACCTTAATATTCTGTGGAAGCTTGAATTTCAAGTCAAAGGCCCATTTGGTGGGCTTCTACCATATGAATAGGTTTCACCCTCTGAAGAATAATAATAATAATACGAATAATAATAATAATAATAATAATAATAATAATAATAATAATAATAATAATAATAATAATGGACTCCTAAGGAGGCGGGATGCAACCCGGAACCCCACTATGAATACCACCCAGGCGAATTGGAGGACTGCCATAGGCAAAAAAAAAAAAAAAAAAAAAAAAAAATTAATAATCCCTCTAATTTTCAGTAGAGTTCAATGCTTTCCAACGAGGTCATATATTTTGAATCAATTTAAATCTTACTAGAGAGAGATAACTGAAAACTGTCAGCGGAGAATCATAAGCAATAATGTTATATAAGTTTGTGCATAAGAAAATACCCCGGACTTCTATTTGATGGCTGAGTCATACGTTAGTTTATACAGTTAAACTCATACTTGAACATCGAGGTTGTATAGCTTATAGTCATGTAGAATATAAATGGTGTTATTGGGTAGCAATCTCAATTACGAGGGCACAAGTAATGTTCTTTAAGGTCCACAATAATATACTGATGGAAGCAGTAGTAAAATTTTATAAAACTGTGTAAAAGTTTTCGAACCCTCCCCTGGGTTCATCTTCAGTCGACTGAAGATGAACCCAGGGGAGGGTTCGAAAGCTTTTACTCAGTTTTATAAAATTTTACTACTGCTTCCATCAGTAAATTATTGTGGACCTTAAAGAACATTATTTGTGCCCTCGTCATTGAGGTTGCTACCCAATAACACCATTAATATTGCCCAGAGAAAAAAAAGCACGCCAGTGAATAATGATGATAACGGAAAATACAATAAACTGAGGCAGACAAAATTATATAAAAGTATATTTCAAAGATCTTATTAAGTCTTGAAAATTGTAATAAAAATCTATAAAACTAGTAATAACTCAAAAACGGTTCAATCAATTTGTTTGAAATTTTTCAAATATCTTTACGTAAACCTTAATGGATGCGAAAGGTTTGAAACCAATTTAATGATAAATAATGGAAGTCATTATTAATTCCCCCCCCCCCCCCCCTGTCATTATAATTCCCCCCCCCCCTTCCCCCCCTCCCCCCCCGGCAGTCTCTTAAGTTAATGTTATTAAGTACAATATTTTCTGCATCTAAACATTTCAGTAATACGCTCACACATACACTCACTTCTTAATGTTAGGAAACTCATTAATCCATCAACGTATACACGATCCATTCTACTAATTCCTAATTTATGCAAATTTCAACATCACGAAAACATTGGTGCCTGAATTCTAAAGCATGTATGTCGTCAAATGAGACACCTCAATCTTTCTCCTATTGAATAAGAAGCTGTTGATTGGTTATAGATAACTCGATTCCTCTTCTGTAAAAAAAAAATAAATAAAAAAAAAAAATATACTTTGATGACGCAGTTTATTAGCTAGTCCAAATAAGCGAGTCTCTACATATAGAAAAAAAATTCTCAGATGAAAAGTAGGCCTCCAAGGATAGATGAACATCCTAAGGGCTAATTTCATTGGAGGTAAATCACTCGTTTCCTCAAGTATCAGAGAACGAGATCGAGCGCCTTTGGTCATAATAAATTTGAAGTTCTTTGCCCCTTAGAGGTATCAAGCACGATTTAGTACTTCCTTCAATATTGAGAGAGAGAGAGAGAGAGAGAGAGAGAGAGAGAGAGAGAGAGAGAGAGAGAGAGAGAGAGAGACTCTCTTGGATTCATTGATGATACAGAAAAAATCAGTAATTAATGATATTAACATATAAACACCCAAAAGAGAAATTGATTTTATAGATAATAACAAGAATATGATATGAAAAAATACTTTTTCTAATTAAACACATTGCTGAGATTTTTTTCTGTATAATGATATAAAAACATATCAAAGGAAATAAGATGACTGCTTACTACCAAGAATATAAACTGTAAAATTTACGTTTTTAAATAAGATAAATTAGCGAGGTTTCTTTTCCTGTAAACTTACTGGAGAAAGAAGTGATTACAAACACCCGAACACTTTTAAGAAATTTGATCACATATCGTCTTTTACAAAACCCCTTTCCCTCACAGCAACAAGAATAAAATAATGGAAAACCTAAATTGTTACAATTGCAGATTTTATCTAATACCCTGGAATCCTCAACAACCATTAGACCTTATTCGGTTGCTATCAACAGCTGATCATTGTACTAACCCCTCGATGTCATTTGGCCTGTTCTATAGAGACCTATTCTTTGCTGAATGAAAAATCAACAATAATAATAATAATAATAATAATAATAATAATAATAATAATAATAATAATAATAATATAATAATAATAATTAATAATTATTATATTATTATTATTATTTATTATTATTATTATTAATTTCACAGAGGAATATATTCGAGTCACAGGAAGGAGACATAATAATATCATTATCATTATCATTATTATTCATTTCACAAAGTACAAAAATCGAGTTATAGAAAGGAGACAAAAAGTTTATTATTATTTTTATTATTATTATTCATTTCACAAAAGACAAAATCAGTCATAAAAAGGAGACAGACTATTATTATTATTATTATTATTATTATTATTATTATTATTATTATTAGTTAGATTATTTATTATTATTATTACTA
Source organism: Macrobrachium nipponense (assembly GCF_015104395.2). Taxonomy (NCBI): domain Eukaryota; kingdom Metazoa; phylum Arthropoda; class Malacostraca; order Decapoda; family Palaemonidae; genus Macrobrachium; species Macrobrachium nipponense. The sequence continues at coordinate 31,801,410 of NC_087219.1, forward strand.
ATTTCACAGAGGACAAAATTCGAGTCATAGAAAGAGACAGATTATTATTATTATTATTATTTTATTATTATTATTATTATTATTATTATTCTTCAATTCAAATCACAGACAGAAGACAAAAGGGGGAGGAGAAATCTTAATCTTAAATTGGCTGTAATTCTTTTTCCACTCGAATCATGAAAGAGACCGAACCCAAGTGATAGTAGACCCGTCGTGAAAGGATCTCTCTCTCTCTCTCTCTCTCTCTCTCTCTCTCTCTCTCTCTCTCTCTCTCTCTCTCTCTCTTACAGTATTTAATTAAAAAAAAGTAAAAAGTTTTAACCAGCGTCACTCATTATCCCAAATTTCACACAAGAGCTACTCTCTCTCTCTCTCTCTCTCTCGTGCTATTTCACTAATAAAAGTTAAAGGTTCTGTTCAGCGTTAATTAAACATTATCAACAATTTTACACGACAATAATCTCTCACTCTCTCTCTCTCAAGTTCATTACTTGTTAAAAGTAGTACGTGTTATTCAGCGTCAATCATTAACTTCACTTTTACGTGAGGGTTTCTCCCTGAGAGAGAGAGAGAGAGAGAGAGAGAGAGAGAGAGAGAGAGAGAGAGATGCTCAGAGGAATGTCTCTTGATCGATGATGATCAACATCTAATGTCCCCCAGACTTCACCCTCATATCCCAGTGTCCACATTAAAGGCTGATGGAACAAACAGCGAAGCAATTTGGACCCTGGGTAGCGTAAACCTCTTACGAGCTTCAGTGATGGGGAATACTTATTGCGAGATGTATGTAGTATGTATGTATGTATGTATGTGTACACAATATATATATTATATATATATATATATATTTATAATATAATATTATATACATATATTATATATATATATATATTATATATATATATATATATATATATATATATATATATATATATATATATATATTATACATATATTATATAGTATATATATATTACAAGATATATATAATATATATATATATATATATAATATTATATATATATATATATATATATTGTAAAGGAATATTGATTTATTGAATGTAAAAAAAATTGCAGAAAAGGTTGAAAATTGATATTTGCATAGAAAAAAAGTGTGTACACTAGACAACAGATGGCAGTAGCGCTTGGCGTAGGCGGTAGTCGCCAAGGATAATGTATCGAAACTGATATTTGGTCCATGGATGTCTAGCGTGAGTCTGGTATATAAAGGCCCAAAACGACGATTTTCGTTGGAGCTGAAACAAACAAGTGATTATAATAGTGTATCAAGTTTTGAGGAATATATGGTAATGATTGTTTATCCATTTGGACGTTTTCTTGTGTGATGTTACGTTGGTTGCCACTAACTTTTGATGTTACAGTGAATTATATGTTGTGTTGATGTAAAGCTTTGTGACTTGGGTATTATACTGTAAAATGCAGTGATTAGTGAAGAATAGTCTTGATGACGTGCTGTATAGCGAGTCTTTGCTTTTGTGTAAAGCGTCCGTAATTTGTTTAATGTTCTGTTTGTGACTTTAATTTCCTTACTAGTTGTTATTAAAGTACATTTTAAGTTATAGTGAGTTGTCACTGTTTCCTGATATATTCTCCTCGTAAATCCTTACCATAGAAAGAGATTTTTTTTTATGTTAACATGGGGCCTGTCAAACGAAACCCGAACGTATCCCTACTCAGTTTTTGCTCATTCTATCGAACGAAACTCAAACATATCCATACTCATTGTTTACTCATTCTATCGAACGAAACCCGAACGTATCCTTATTAATTGTTGCTTTCTTCATGTCGAACGTATTCGACCATAACTTGACGTATCCCTACTGTTAATTGCTTTTCAGTACTTCCATGTACTTTAGAGAGGGGGGAGAGTTGTGATAGTGTTTTTTTTTTTTTTTTTTTTTTTTTTTTTTTTTTTTTTTTTTTAGTGCTATATTTGTCTTGCTGTGTTATTTTGAGCAGGTTATTAAAGATGTTTGATTTGAAAGATTTCATACGTAGTCCTAGTGGTGAAAAGTTAGAAGGTATAACTAAAATAGACTGGATTGATCTAGCTAGGTACTATAATGTAGAAGTATCAGAATCTGCAAGGAAGCAAGAAATCTCAAATAAAGTAAGTGAGGCGCTAATGACTTTTAGCATTTGTCTTGATAAGGAAGGGTTGTTACTAATGAGTTGGTTAAGGGCAAGAAACTATAGCCAGCAAAGCGCAAGTGAGAATAATACAGAGGGTAGTGCAAGTGAAGAGGAAGGTGCCAAAGCCGTACGTGAAAAAACCAAGTCACGCAGGGTTAAACCAAAAAAGTCCAAACTTTTTTATGAAGGGATGAGTGTTGAGCAGATGCAGATTCATTTGCAAATAGTTAGATTAGAGAATGAGAAAGCTGTTGAACTAAAGAAGTTAGAAAATGAGAGAGCTGAAAAGGTTAGGAAGATAGAAGCTGAGAAAGAGGTTGAGCAAAAGAAGATTGAAGTTGAGCAAAAGAGGATAGAGCTAGAGATGAAGAAACTTGAAGTAGAAGAAAAGTCCAGAGAAATACCAAAATCTTTTAGAATAGACAATGCAGTAAAAAGTGTACCAATTTTTGTTGAAAATGAAGTGGATGCATTTTTTTTTACAATTTGAGAAAGTGGCAGAACAGCGTGAATGGCCGAGAACGTCATGGAGCACGTTGGTTCAAACCTCCTTTCGAGGAAAGGCTAGGGAAGTATTTGCTGCCTTATCTTTAGATGATTCTAAGGATTATGAGAGAGTTAAATCCGAAGTTTTGAAAGCTTATGAATGGGTGCCAGAGAGGTATAGAGAGAAGTTCAGAAGCTGGATAAAAAGAGACAGTCGTACTCATATGGAGTATGTACGGGAACAACGCCTGTGGTATGATGGTGGGATGAATGCCCGAGAAGTTAATGGTGATTTCGGTAAACTTCAGGAACTTATCTTGCTTGAGCAGTTCAAGGATGGTATTAATCCACTTATTAAAACATATTTGGATGAACGTGATGTAGATAATGTCGATGAAGCCACTAGATTGTCTGATAATTATGCATTGACCCATAAGCTATATAATACTGATGTCACTCCTAAAATTGGAAGGAGCAGAGTTTGGGAAGAGCAGCAAAATTACAAGGCACAAGGTAAGACTACGAGTTCACAGGTATCATCTCGTGGAGTCTATAATAAATCCTTTAATAGAGGTGGTAGAGGGGCAAGTCGATATAATTCTGGTCCTAGTGTTAGTGCTGGACAAGCAGGATACAGTGTAAATGATCAGTTTACACCTAGTTACCAAAATATAGGCGAAAATTTTAGAGATTTTGTATGTTTCAGTTGTGGCAAACCAGGACACATCAGTAGGAGTTGTCCACATCGCACAATAAACCGTCCAATTCAAGTGGTAAATAAAGTTAAAGATAAACCTGTACATTTTAAGGATGATCATAAACCTGAAAATACCATTGCATTGTTGAATCAACCACAAGCATGTGGTGACAGAGATCCTTGTTTGTTTGCTTCTCCCCTTAGGCCAGGTAAGAGGTATTGTAACGATAGCATCGACAGTAATAATATATGTGATGTTGATGAGAATATAGGTTACAAAATAGGTAACAATGATGTTCAAAATGTTAGTAATGTTGGTTGTATTGAGAATATTGTAAAAGGAAATGGAGTGAGACTACCTGAAGAGAAGTCCACATCCAAAGGTACTGAATTGTATGACCCTTTTATGGGAGATGCTTGGTTACACCTCCCTTTTGTTGAAAAAAGGAAAGTAAGGTGGTTAAGAGATACCGGAGCGGTACAGTCTGTAATGATAAAAAATATGTATGACCAGTGGAAGGATACTGGAGAGTATGTACTTCTGCGTGGGTTTGGACCTGAGTTTTCAGCTCCATTAGTAGAAGTAAGGTTAGAAACTCCGTTAATTTCGGGATATGTTAAAATTGCTTTGGTGAGAGAAATCCCAGTGTCAGGAGTAGAGTTAATTCTTGGAAATGATGTATGTGGAGACAAAGTTTTTGGTAGCAGTAATCAATTTTTGACAGAAAAACCCTTTAATTCTTCATTTATTACAGAAGTTGAATGTACATTTCCAAACTTATTTCCTGCTTGTGCAGTTACTACAAGAAGTAAGAGTGCCGAAGGAAAGGTAAATGATGACGACGGTTTGGATTTACAAAAATGTTTAAAGATAGTCCGGAAACACTACAAGTAAGTAAAGTCAGTACTCCTTTGCGAATGCTGAAAGTTAATAAGGAAGAATTTGTTAAATCTCAAATTGAAGATGATAATTTGAAGGTAATAAGAGATAATGCCCTTGTTGATATAAATGATATCGAGAAGGAAGGCAAGTGTTACTTTTTAAAGGATGGAATCCTAATGAGGAAGTTCAAGAGTAGAAATGTTAATGATGTTGTAGAACAAGTGGTCATTCCAAGTAGTTATAGGAATTTTGTTCTAGGTATTGCTCATGACTGTAGTTATTCTGGTCATTTAGGTATAAACAAAACCTATGAGAAATTATTAATGGTATTTTTTTTTGGCCTAAGATGCAGAAAGATTGTAGTGAATATTGTAAAAAAGGAAAATTGTGATTTATGTCAAAAAGTAGGTAAAGCTCAACATGACCCTAAGGTGATGCCATTGCAACCCATTGAAGTTTTCCAGGAGAACCCTTTGAGAAACTGGTTTTGGATTGTGTAGGACCTCTGCCTAGCTCTAGCAAAGGTAACGAGTATTTGCTGACAATTATGTGTAGTGCTACCAGATTTCCAGAGGCTATTCCTTTAAGAACTGTGAGTGCTGATAAGATAATTGAAGCGCTTAACAAGTTCTTCTCGCTGGTAGGTTTGCCAAAAGAAGTTCAAACCGACCAAGGAACCAACTTTACGTCTAGAAAGTTTACCTCATTTTTAGCCTGTTCAGAATATTAAGCATTGTTTATCGTCTCCTTATCACCCACAGAGCCAAGGAGTGGTCGAACGATTTCATCGAACCTTCAAAACCATGCTTCGCACGTACTGTTGTGAAAATGAAAAGGAATGGGATGTCTACATACCAATGTTGCTATTTGCCGTTCGTGATAGCGTACATTCATCGATGGGTTATTCTCCTTTTCAGTTAGTATATGTCCATCAGGTAAGGTCACCCATGGAGGTGATAAAGAATCAGTTGATTTCAGATGAGAAGGATTCTAGCACGTTACAAGAAATGAAGGAAAAATAAAGAAAATATGGAAAGTAGCACATGAGAATCTTAAAGTAGTACAAGAAGAGATGAAAAGAAATTACGACAAAAAGGCTGCAAAACGTGAACTCGACATAGGAGATAAGGTTCTAGTGTATCTCCCTACAGCTGGTAAGGTTTTTAACCAGAAGTATATAGGACCTTGCACGGTGAAGGAAAAAGTAAGTGATGTTAATTATCGAATTCAATTTCCTACAGGACGGAGGAAAGTTAAAACTTTCCATATTAACAAATTAAAGAAGTATAACGAATCCAGTGGAGTGTTGTCAATTGCAAAAGAGGATGATGAAAAAGACGTTGAAGAAGAAATTGAACTTAGATTAAAAAATACAGATTATTTGAGTGATGATGAAAAATTTAGGAAGTTATGTATTCATTTATCTGATGAACAGCAGCATGATTTTAAAGTGCTAATTCAAAACTTTTCAGATCTATTTTCAGACCATCCTAAAAGGATAAAAGGAGTACAAACATAAAATCAGGTTGAGAGAAGAGACTCCATAAGTCAGCGTCCATACAGAATGTCGCCGAGGCAACAACAACAGTTAAAGACCGAAGTTGCATATTTACTGAAACACGGACTAGCAGAGGAAAGCCATAGTGAATGGGCTAGCCCATGTATTCTAGTCGACAAACCTGACGGAAGTGCAAGAATGTGTACAGACTATCGAAAGGTAAATAATGTAACTATAAAAGATTCATATCCTATGCCCAGAGTAGAAGATATAATTGATAATGTAGCAAAGTTTCCTTTTTAAGTAAAATTGATTTATTGAAAGGATACTATCAAATTGAGTTAGACAAAAACAGCAGGGATATTGCTGCATTTGTTACACCCCATGGACTTTATAATTATAAGGTAATGCCATTTGGTTTATGTAATGCACCTCTGACATTCCAACGTCAGATGAATTATATCTTGAAGGTTCTCGAAGGTGTATTTGTTTATTTGGATGACATTATCATAGTTGGAGAAACCTGGGAAGATCACATTAAAAAAGTATATGATGTTTTTAAGAGGTTATTAGAATTCAATGTTACGATAAACCTTTCAAATGTGAATTTGGTAAAACTACTGTTCAATATTTAGGACATGAAATAGGAAGTGGCCAAGTGAAACCTGTTGATTGTCATATTGAGGTCATAAAGAATTTGACCCTCCCTACATCTAAACGTGGAGTGATGAAATTTTGGGAACAGTGGGGTATTACAGAAAATTTTGTAAGAACTTTTCAAGATGTAGCCTACCCATTAACAGAGTTGCTGAAAAAGGATGTGAAGTTTGATGTGGTCAAGAAATGTGACGATGCCTTCAATAAACTTAAGCTCATGTTAATGTCTATGCCAGTACTGAAATCCCCAGACTTTAATCTACCATTCAAGTTACAGGTAGACTCCAGTGAAGTAGGAGCTGGCAGTGTATTATTACAGGAACATAATTGTGTTTTACACCCTGTATCTTACTTTTCAAAGAAATATAATAGCCACCAGTTAAATTACAGTATTGTTGAAAAAGAAGCTTTAAGTTTAATTTTGAGTTTAATGCACTTTGAGATATACTTGCTTACAGTAACTTTGAAATAGACGTATATACTGATAATAAAAAACCCTTTAACCTTTATTAATAAATGTATGCACAACAATAAGAGAATTTTAAGATGGTCTTTATTTTTGCAAACATTCAAACTAATATTCACATATAGCAGGCAAAGAAAATGTCATTGCAGATTCTCTCTCTAGATCTGTTGATTATTTAAAGGAAAGTGCTTGTTACCAACGACGTGGCAGTCTCCGATAGTTGCTAAATGGAAGTAGCTAATGTTTAAGATTGTAAGAGTGAAAATTCAGCATGGACTGAGGAGAGAGCCGCTGAGTTAAAAGGGGGGGGATGTAAAGGAATATTGATTTATTGAATGTAAAATTGCAGAAAAGGTTGAAAATTGATATTTGCATAGAAAAAAAGTGTGTACACTAGACAACAGATGGCAGTAGCGCTTGGCGTAGGCGGTAGTCGCCAAGGATAATGTACCGAAACAATGATATTTGGTCCATGGATGTCTAGCGTGAGTCTGGTATATAAAGGCCCAAAACGACGATTTTCGTTGGAGCTGAAACAAACAAGTGATTATAATAGTGTATCAAGTTTTGAGGAATATATGGTAATGTATTGTTTATCCATTTGGACGTTTTCTTGTGTGATGTTACGTTGGTTGCCACTAACTTTTTGATGTTACAGTGAATTATATGTTGTGTTGATGTAAAGCTTTGTGACTTGGGTATTATACTGTAAAATGCAGTGATTAGTGAAGAATAGTCTTGATGAAGTGCTGTATAGCGAGTCTTTGCTTTTGTGTAAAGCGTCCGTAATTTGTTTAATGTTCTGTTTGTGACTTAATTTCCTTACTAGTTGTTATTAAAGTACATTTTAAGTTATAGTGAGTTGTCACTGTTTCCTGATATATTCTCCTCGTAAATCCTTACCATAGAGAGAGATTTTTTTTTTTATATTTGTTACAATATATATATATATATATATATATATATATATATATATATATATATGTAATATATATATATATACATATGCATATGTATATCCCGCAATAAGTATTCCCAAAATCGAAGCTCGTCTTCATCATCATCATCACTTTTTATTGTTGCTTTTCTCTTTTCCTTTTTCTTATGACGTCATCTTTTACCAATCTTACAAAACTTTTCGTAAAGTAAAGTAGAAAAGCCCTACGCTATCATTACTCCACGTTCTATCAACACCTTTGTAGTTTTCTGTAAAACTATTGAGATGGCTTTGTCTGTCTGCCCTCATATATCAAAACTAGCGAAGCTAGAAGGCTTCAAATTGGTATGATGATCATCCACCCCCAATCATGGAACATACCAAATTGCAGCCCTCTAGCCTCGGCAGACTTTATTCTATTTGAAGTTGAAGGTAGTGACTCATAATCGTGCGTCTGGCGACGGGCCACACCATCGGGCTTTGGCTGAAAGCTTCATTGGCTACGCATACAGAAAAGTCGATTGGCTCATTTTTTGTACCTCTTTTATCATATTTTTTTATATCATAAATTTCAGAATCCTACGATGACAGGAAACGTAATGAGCAACAACTGACGCATATAATGATAACAAAACTGCACCTAAATCAAGCTCATTATAGAAAATAATGAGTGCTTGCGAATCCCATTTATTTTTAGCACATTACACAGCGACTGGTACCCCTCGGACTGTGATCTGAAAGCGAATCGGATGTATTCTATATATGGAAATCATAGTCACAAGTCAGAGAGGATTTTAATACAGAATTCTACATAATTTGTTTCTTATATTCCTACATATCTGTCGATTGGGTGATCTATTATTCATTGTTGAATATACAAGTTTTGGCTTCAACTGAAATTATATATATATATATATATATATATATATATATTATATATATATATATATATATTATATATAGATAGCGAGAGAGAGAGAGAGAGAGAGAGAGAGAGAGAGAGAGAGAGAGAGAGAGAGAGAGATGATGCAGACAAGGTAAGTCACCCCCCCAGCCCCCGCCTTCTCTCAGACAAAGGCATTCATCCCACACAACCTCTAAGTGACGGTTAGTGATTCACATATTTCCCGAGACATTCTGTTGACAGTGCGCCATGTGCCTGCACTCTTCGCGCTAGAATGCCGTGGCGAGTATAGCTACCTAGCTGTGCATTGCTTTCTGACTTTTAAAGTCGGCGTTATTGACCTAAATTTTGCGACGCCAGTTCGAGTCACCGTAAATCAATCAGTCAATCGGTCTGATACCTTCATCTCCAATCGTTCTCTATAGGGTCTTGGGTCTGAGCTGTCCAACTCCTCGGACGTTAATTTTACAGGAGTAGGGGTTGGGGGAGGAAGGAGGGGGACGGAAGAATCTTCTGACTAACTTGATGTGGGTAAGACGTTAAACAGAATAGAGAGGACTGCTGTGGACCTCTGTGCTTGGGTAAACCAACCATGGCCGTTCTAGTGAGGGTGGAGTCTTTCGTCTCGACGATGTGTGTGTGTATATATATATATATATATATATATATATATTATATATATATATATATATATATATATGTATATATAAATATATAATATATACATACACGTATATATATACGTATATATGTATATATATATAATTATATATATATATGGGTATGTATATATACATATATACACGTATATATATCTATATATACTATATATATATATATATATATATATATATATATACTTACGTATATATACGTGTATATATATGTTATATATACATATATATACGTAAATGTACATACGTATATACTGCTATCTAATATACGTATAAATGCGCGCGCCACACACACACGACACACACACACACACACCACACACACACATATATATATATATATATACTATATATATATATATATAATATATACTATATAACTAACATATATATATATATATATTATATATATTTTAGTGTATATATACATGTGTATATGTATATATATATATACATATATATAGTATATATATATATAAATATATATATATATATACGTATACACACATCGTCGAGACGAAAAACTCCACCCTCACTAGAACGGTCATGGTTGGTTTACCCAAGCATAGAGGTCCATAGCAGTCCTCTCTATTCTGTTTAACACCTTACCCACATCAAGTTAGTCAAAAGACTCTTCCGTCCCCCCTCCCCCCCGTAAAATTAACGTCCGAGGAGTTGGACAGCTCAGACCCAAGACCCTTTATAAAGAGAACGATTGGAGATGAAGGTATCAGACCGACTGCGACTGACTAATTGATTTACGGTGACACGAATTGGCGTCGCAAAATCTAGGTCAGTAACGCCGACTTTAAAAGTCAGACAGCAATGCACAGCTAGGTAGTATACTCGCCACGGCATTTTCTTCATTCTAGCGCCAAGAGTGCAGGCACAAGGTGCACTGTCGACAGAATGTCTCTCGAGAAATATGTGAATCGACTAACCGTCACTTAAAGGTTGTGTGGGATGAATGCCTTAAAGACACGTCCTCTGTCTCTGTCTCTATGGCTGTCTGAGAGAAGGCGGGCGGGTGGTGGGGGGGGGGGGGGGGGGGGGCGGTTGCCGGTGATGAGAGAGAGAGAGAGAGAGAGAGAGAGAGAGTGGTGTGGCGGTGGTGGTGGGGAGGGGGCGTTGCCGGTGATGAGAGAGAGAGAGAGAGAGCCAAGGTAGGTAAGTTGGGTCAGTAGCGTCAGTGTGCTGTCTGAGCGCGTGACGAACGGACCTCGTAGTAGACCCAGTCGACCTGCCTACCGATGGACCTGTTCAACTGCGTCCCCCCGAGCTGCTGCTGCTGCTGCCGCCGCCCTTCGGTGGAGATTGAACTGGGGGGCGTCGTGGGCGTAGGCGTGTGTCAGTGAAGGGCCCTGGGGCCTGAAATGTTGTTGTTGTTCTCCTTCAGCAGCAGGACCGAAGAGAGGTGGTGGTTTCGTGAATGATGTGATGGCGGTGGGAGGTGGTTGTTTGTGAGATCTGTAGAAAATGACGTGAGGGAAAAAAAAAATAAATAAATAGAAAATTCCCTCGTCCCTCGCCACGTATCCAGACGGAATCATTCATAATGATAAATAATAAAGATGGATTCGTGCAAATTGCTGATCTGAAATGTGAATAGAAATGTAGAAAAAGAGTTAAAAATTAATGAAAACTATTACACTGATTTTGGCCAAATTGAGGTTAGAAATTAATTAGGTCACTACACACTCGTTTGCTCTTATTTTTTTTTATATTTTTTTATATTTGGACATAACAGAAACTATTTTCAAGAGAGACTTCGATAGGCAGCCTCTGTTTCTAAACGAACGTTTTTCCAGGTGAGTGTTGGTTCTCTTTCAAGTGAATTTTTTTCGGAAGGAAAAGTGGTCTCCTCCTCTGAAGTGTTTACTGGCCCACACTTAATTTCGTCCGTCTAGAAAAATAGTTAACCCCATCCTTGAAGAGTTGCATGACTATACAATTATGCATAGCAGCATACATTCCAGCACTTATGTACATAATTATATACACGTATATAAATTATATATATGTATATATATACTTTAAATTATATTTATATATATATTTACATACATACATACACACACACACACACATATATGTATATATATATTATATATATATATATACACACATATATATACACATATATATATGCATACCTACATGTGTACGAGTGATTGAACGAATGCAGTATGTGCATGTATCATGTATGGATACAAACTACGAGAGAGAGAGAGAGAGAGAGAGAGAGAGAGAGAGAAATGGTACACAGAACGATGCACAAAAAGCATTGCACTATATAACCCCTTCGCTTTTAAACTTTATTGCCTCAGGTACTGTTCGAGTTTCATCTATTTATTTTGAACTGCAGTTTTACTCTGCTTTATTTTTTCCACTAGTTTATTTAGTTTTTTGAGTGAAATATATATGTATATATACATCACATCAGGAAAACCATGAATATAAAGGAAGAGGTGTCCAATCAGACGACAGTCATGTACACGTGTTTTATTATTAAGAAACGTTTCATGTTGTCACCAACACATCATCAGTCTGCAATTGAAATTCAACATTAAAATAAACTTAAAAATTACAATAGAAATTAAATAAACTTAAAAATTACAATAAAATTTAAAAAATTAAAAATAATCAGAACGCTAAAATAGGGACTGAGAAGAAAACTACCTATTCATAAAGAAGGAAAGAGCTGAGTGACTAAAAACGGTAAGGTCTGCATACAACGTAAACCTCACGCCAGAGAGAGAGGAGATGACGAGGTGTTGGAGTTTAAATTAGGTGAAAGGTGCTTAATAAACAATGATTCAAGGGTAGTTAGATGGGTAGTTTGTTTTGTGGTGCCAATTATAGAAAAATTTTTCTTTTCGATAGTAACCTTACAACTCTTTGCATGAATTCTTATATTAGAGAACTCGGGATTAGAGATTCTGGACCCAGTTCTATAACTTAATCCCAAATGGCTGTAATAACGGACTTGTAACAGTCTACGTGAAGAACCAACATAAATACCAAGACATCTTGGGCATTCAATTTATATATGATATTGGACTTCATGAAATCCTGTAATTTGTCCTGTAATTAAAAAACCCTCCAATTTTTTGTGGATTCATGGGAATAAGATTAACTTTCAAAAATCCAAATTCCTTTTCAATAATATTTCTAACTTTTACACGTAAATGTCTGAATGAATAAATGGGATGGGTGCATACATAGTTAATTTAGGTACATTAAAATTAAGGGTGGGTGCTGACAAATACCTCGTTAGCAATTTACTAATAATGTTAAAAACCAGCTTTTTGGGAAACGAGTTCTTAACAAAAATATTCTAAAAGAAACTCGATTTCAAGATGAAAGGAGAGCCAATCAGATGTGTACCGAAGGGCCCTAAAAACCAAAGTAGATATAGCATTAATCTTAAAATTACGGAAACACGAACTAAAAAAGTTGTTTCCGAGCCCAGTGAAGGTACTCTTTCTAAAAACACTTGTGTTGAAAAGGTGGTTATCTCTAGTTATTTTTATATCCAAAAGAGTACCTTCACTGGGCTCGGAAACAACTTTTTTAGTTCGTGTTTCCGTAATTTTAAGATTAATGCTATATCTACTTTGGTTTTTAGGCCCTTCGGTACACATCTGATTGGCTCTCCTTTCATCTTGAAATCGAGTTTCTTTTAGAATATTTTGTTAAGAACTCGTTTCCCAAAAAAGCTGGTTTTTAACATTCATTAGTAAAATTGCTAATGAGGTATCTGTCAGCACCCACCCTTAATTTTAATGTACCTAAATTAACTATGTATGCACCCATCCCATTTATTCATTCAGACAGTTTACGTGTAAAAGTTAGAAATATTATTGAAAAGGAATTTGGTTTTTTGAAAGTTAATCTTATTCCCATGAATCCACAAAAAATTGGAGGGTTTTTTAATTACAAGGACAAATTACAGTATTTCATGAAGTCCAATATCATATATAAATTTGAATGCCCAAGATGTCTTGGTATTTATGTTGGTTCTTCACGTAGACTGTTACAAGTCCGTTATTACAGCCATTTGGGATTAAGTTATAGAAACTGGGTCCAGAATCTCTAATCCCGAGTTCTCTAATATAAGAATTCATGCAAAGAGTTGTAAGGTTACTATCGAAAAGAAACATTTTTCTATAATTGGCACCACAAAACAAACTACCCATCTAACTACCCTTGAATCATTGTTTATTAAGCACCTTTCACCTAGTTTAAACTCCAACACCTCGTCATCTCCTCTCTCTCTGGCGTGAGGTTTACGTTGTATGCAGACCTTACCGTTTTTAGTCACTCAGCTCTTTCCTTCTTTATGAATAGGTAGTTTTCTTCTCAGTCCCTATTTTAGCGTTCTGATTATTTTTTAATTATTTAAATTTTATTGTAATTTTAAGTTTATTTAATTTCTATTGTAATTTTTAAGTTTATTTTTAATGTTGAATTTCAATTGCAGACTGATGATGTGTTGGTGACAACATGAAACGTTTCTTAATAATAAAACACGTGTACATGACTGTCGTCTGATTGGACACCTCTTCCTGTATATATACATATATATATGTGCACGTACTATATACATATAAACATATACATATATATACATATGTATAAGTACACATATATGCCTATACTAGATACACACACACACATATATATATATTTATATATATCTATATATATATATTATATATAATATATATATATATATATATTACACACACACACACAAGTGAAAAATCCCTGCATTTACAGTGGACTGTAAAATATTAATTCTCTCTCTCTCTCTCTCTCTCTCTCTCTCTCTCTCTCTCTCTCTTCTCTCTCTCTCTCTCAGAGATAAGAGTCCACCTTTCGTAAACAGTTCTCCTCACGTCCTCAGGTAGGCTCTCCTCCCTCTTTTGGGGTTATTTTCACGCTGAAACAATATACATCGACTGTGTTCCCACCTGCCAGGTGTATATTTTTCAAAGACGTTTTGCTCTCGTTTCTTTTTTTTTTTTTTGTTTTTTTTTTTTTCTACAGTGAATTTCCTCTTACATAACTATGCGTCCTTTTTTTAAAGATTCAGACATTTTGCAGTCTCGTGAATCATTCTTCCCCTAATGAAGGGATGGTTTTCAAATTTATGAAAATAATTAAAGTTGCCTGAAGTGTTATAACAATATCCGTTTGATATTTTTAAGTTCAGGTGCGATCGCAAACGAGTGTACTTGTGTACATGTAAAGTGAACCGAGATTGAAAATTTTTACATTTAAGTATTGCACTGTGGCATTATATATATATATATATATATATATATATATATATATATATATATATATGTGTGTGTGTGTGTGTGTGTGTATGTGTGTGTTTGTATATATATATATATATATATATATATATATATATATATATATATAATATATCACAGCTAGTGTGTTGGGTCAGATCACGACTTGGAAGGGTGCCCAGCAAAAGAAAAACCCCGACTTTCATTATGCTTAACTTTGTCAATTCTCCACATTCTGTCAACACCCTTGGTACAATGATCATAAAAGCCTCATAATGCACTCTTTCATGAGATATATTTGTATGTATGTATGTATGTATGTATATATATATATATGATATATATATATATATATATATATATATATGTATGCGCTTGATGTGCACGTACGTGCGATAACAAACTCATCTTCGTACAAAAAAAAAAAAAAGAAAAAAATCATATTTGCACCAACATAAAAGTCCGTCAAACCTTATTCCTTACGTTTTTTTAGGAGAAGGAATGTCCCCTTTCTTTATACTAGCCTTTTTGGTTAATCATTTTTCAAATGAAGGTCCCCCTCAGACTTTTGTAGCCTTAATTTTACTGGTAGTTTATTATACAAAAATACTTTCCCCTTAGAGTGTTCAAACCTCACCTTTGTATTTTTTTTTCATAAGGGGCAGATCCCCATAGAGTTTCTTAGCCTTTTTTATGTAAAAAAATATTTTTTCTTTTTTTTTTTTCTTTTTTCAGCCTAACCTTTAAACTCTCTACCGAAGAAAAGGTTCCGGTCCGACTTCCCTACCCACGAAATCAAACTTTTTTTTCTTCGACATTTTCTCGTAAGAGAAAGTTTTTTTTTTTTTTTTTATTCCGTCTTGTTCTCAAACTTCCCCCCAAAACACAAACACCATTATCAGATTCAACTAACAACCCAACCACAGACATCCAAAACACACCACTGCAAACAGCCACAAACATCCCGAGAAAACGTTCCCCACCACAAAATTGTTTGGGGATTTTTTTTTCTTCGAAGTTGAAGGAACACGAGAGAGAGAGAGAGAGAGAGAGAGAGAGAGAGAGAGAGAGAGATTCTCGAGATCCCGACTTCAATAGAAATTGATTGTGAGGACTTTCGGGGTTTCCTCGGGAGGAAATGGAGAAACTTGAAGTGTCTCCTCGACGGTGGTGGTGGTGGTGGTCAGATGGGAGAGAAAAAGTGGTGGGAGTTTCACACTGTATGTACCTGTTGGAACAAAACAGCTGCCGAGAACTGATCACTGACCTTAGGGAAAGAAACGAGAATTAATCATCAGTGGTAGGATAACAAATGAGAATTTATCACTGGTAGTATGAAACCAAAAGAGAATTTATTGCTGATGGTATCACTGATGGTGGGAAAGCCAAACAGAATTTATCACTGATAGTAGGAAAACAAATGAGAATTTATCACTACTGGTAGGAAAGCCAAATGAGAATTTATCACTGATAGTAGGAAACCAAAAGAGAATTTATTGCTGATGGTAGGAAAAAAAATAGAGAACTTATCGCTGATGGTGGGAAAGCCAAACAGAGAATTTTGCACTGATAGTAGGAAAACAAATGAGAATTTATCACTAACGGTAGGAAACAACGCAAAATTTATCACTGATGGAACGAAAACAATAGAGAATTTATCACTGGAAGTAGGAAACCCAACAAAAGAATTTATCACTGATAGTGCGAAAACAATGCAAAATTTATCACTGATGGTACGAAAACAATAGAGAATTTATCACTGATGGTGGGAAGCCAAACAGAGAATTTATCACTGATAGTACGAAAACAACACAGAATTTACCAATAATGGTACGAAAACTAGAGAATTTATCACTGATGGTGGGAAAGCCAAAATTAGTACTTATCAATGATGGTGGGAAAGCCAAAATTAGTACTTATCAATGATGGTGGGAAAGCCAAAATTAGTACTTATCAATGATGGTGGGAAAGCCAAAATTAGTACTTATCAATGATGGTGGGAAAGCCAAAATTAGTACTTATCAATGATGGTGGGAAAGCCAAAATTAGTACTTATCAATGATGGTGGGAAAGCCAAACAGAGAATTTACCACTGATGGTACGGAAACGAAAGAGAGTTTACCATTAATGACAAGAGAGCACAAGAGAATTTATTACTGATGGTATGAAACCATAAGAGGATTTATCAATGTTGGTACGAAAACAAGAGAATTTATCACTAATGGCAAGAAACCAAAAGAGAATTCATTACTGTTGGTAAGAAAACGAAAAAGAGAATTGATCACTGATGGTACGGAAAGAAAAGAGAATTTATCACCGATGGCAAGAAATCCAAAAAGAGAGAATTTATCTCTGATGGCAGGAAAACGAGAGAATTTAGCACTGATGATTATCAAAATGTAGTAGTTGTTTCTGCAGCATTTAATTTTATCAATTTCATCAGAGCATGCTGTTGCATTAAGTTACCTACGGTGATATATAAATATATATATGTATATATATATATATATATATATATATATATATATATATAATATTATAGTATATATATATATGTGTGTGTGTGTGTGTGTATAATAATAACATCATCAATAAGACTTTGAAAAATAAGAAAATGAACTATCAAATAGTCTTTATCCATTGCGTTAAAATGGTGTAAATACCTTATTTAAACAGGTTATACATGCATACACACACACACACACACACATATATATATATATATATATATATTGTATATGTATTGATTCATATATGTAACATATCAATATATATGTATATATATATATATATATATATATATATATATGAAAAATTATAAATTCCTTAACCAAAGGCACCAAAATAAATTGTTACTGTAGATACAGAATTACCACCGACCTCACGATCGTAGAGACTTTCACTTTTTTGTTATTTATTCTTATCTTGTCAACAAATATATACAAACCCCTGGCATTTCTTGCTCTGTAAAGACGCAGTCATTATGAGGAAAATCACTAATTATCGTCCATTGTCACACGTCCCGTCACGTATGCTTCAGTGCAGGAGATTTATGTCAGGGAGACGAATAAATAAACACTGCGTAGAATTGACCACAATTTCTATGTTCAAATATTAATTTAAGGATATCTTGGGGTAATTCTCCTTGTCGTAGGTTACACCGTACGTCTATATTATGTGTTATACTTATGTATTTTTAAAATATTTATATATATATATATATATATATATATAAATATATATATATATATATATATATATATATATATATATATATATATATATATAACTGGAAATATGTTCTGTTACAACAGGAGCCCACAAAAATGCTTGAAGAGCGAGACAGCAGTCTCTGAAATACATAGCATTTAATTTATATATATATATATATATATATATATATATATATATATATATATATATATATATATATATCACTTCAAATAAAGCGTAATACAATGCCATGAATTGATAATGACATTTCTCCCTCAACAGTCATTCTATACAAATATATTTACATACGAGTATTTTTCCCGTATTACGAAATATTCCTCCCGTGACGATATTCTATGCAAATATTTTTCCCAGAGTAATTTTCCTGACGAACTAAACCTCCATGAATTTCCTCCCTTGCTCTGCCCTGATTGGATGATATATAAAGGGTTGGGTTGAGCTTTTCGTGAATTAAACAAAAAAGTATAAACTACCTGAAAGCGTTATATTTAAATCCTTTGGTAATAATCGTCTCTATTGACTTAAAACAAAGCTTAATACGTTTCCTGGTTTTTTCGTGTGTGTCTGTTTACCTGCTTTTTAGTGGAATGGTTTTACAAAGAAAATTAGACCGCATTTTGGGACAGACAAGACGTAGGTAATGCGGTGCTTTTCACTGGTAATGGGGCCGGCGGGTAGTAGTAGTATCAGAATGCACAGCTCTGACGGAGGATTGCGGTATCGTAACGCACTTGCTGTATACTACCCAGGTTTGAGGGAAAAAAATTTAAACAGCTGATGCAAAATAAAATTAAAAATGACGGAACGACCCATATTAATTTTTAAAAATAAAAAACAATTGCCTTGGGGAACTCTTTCTCTCTGTCCCGATTTTATTCCATATCCACGCGAAAAATAATAATTATCCCTAAATATCCAGTTTTTAAAAAACATTTTTTATTTTTGAGTACACACATTAAAAAATTATCGATTACGGCCATGACTGGTTAATGGATTCTTCCGTGGGGTCTATTTTAACCTCATAATAATAAGTTAGTTATTTAATAATGTTTTGGGCTTGATTTGCATTAAACATTCCAACAACAAGTAAACTGAACTGACCTTCCCGCTTAGAAAACGACAGGGAAATATTATATATATTATATATATATATCCTATATATATATATATATATAATTATATATATTGTATATCATAATGTATATATATATATATACTAATATATATAATAAATAAATTTTATTTATATATATATATATATATATATATATATATATAAATATATATATCTATAATTATATATATGCATACCATCTACATGTATGAATACCTAGAATCACGAAAATTTGTAACGTGATGAATACAACAATAAAGGCAAAAGCCAGTAAGGAAGGTGAAACAATGGAGAACCACTGCAAGGCCTTTCGACTCTCGTCCTTTACTAAGCAGTAAAGGACAAGAGTCGAAAGGCCTTGTATTTTCCTTCTTGGCTTTTGCCTTTATTTATATGTGATATATATATATATATATATATATATATATATATATATATATATATGATATATATATATTCATATATATATATCTAATTTAACATATATATTCCATATATATTCATATATTTATATATATATATATATTATATATATAATATTATATATATGCTACCCAATAAGAGAACTGAGTAATTCATTAGATACTTAACTCACACCCTTTACTATTAGATTATTCTGGCCTTATGCCTGCACAACCACAGCTCTTCAAACCTCAGTGTATTCTCTTCGTTCAACCCAAAGTGAGGAATAAAAAAATAAAACTGAAAAAAAATCTGAACTGGTTTTTCTGTCACACTCGCAGGAACAGGTGATATCAGCTGGATCTACCTAACACGATTTTAAGAGAGGAAGAGTGTGACTGGGATATTCTGTTCTACTGTGTGGTTTCAACCTCTCTCTCTCTCTCTCTCTCGTATCTCTCTCTCTCTCTCCTCTCTCTCTCTCTTCTCTCTTTAGTTAATATTTAGTAAACTTTAGTGCTTTCGTAATTATTAAGATTTCTGGGGGAGTTACGAAGTAAATGTATAATTACATGAGGTAAATGTATAACTGCAAGTGGTAAATGTATAATCATAGGAGATAATTGTATGATTACTGGAGGCAAATGTATTTCTATGAGAGGTAATAGTATAATTAGAGGTTGTAATAATATAATTATAAGATGAAAATGCATAGCTATAGAGGGTAAATATATAATTATAAGAGGTGAATGTATAATTATAGGAAGTGACTGTATAATTATATGAAGTAACTGTATAATTATGAGATAAATTTTTAATGTAAAGAGTTAAATGTATATTTAAAGCAAGTAATTTTATAATTATAAGAGGTGAAAGTATAATTGTGGCAGGAGATACAATTATTATAAGAGGTGAGTACATATTTTAGGGCTGGTGCCTTGTAAAATAAGGCGCCCTATGAGGTAATGTTAGACTTGCGATAATCTTACGCTAAGTCGGTTGGTATTGCACTTCCATATTTATGGGAGTGTCTTGGGGTTTGTAGATCACTTACGAAGTCGGTATTATCTTCTTGGTTATTACGACGATGTGTTAAACTCATGATGATTCGGTGATTAGGTGAGGATCTAGTAGAAACCACGAAGTACAAAAATACTTATATTCTCTGAATTTACATGGTGAAGATCAGGTATGATTGTACAAGTCTTCTAATGACGATAGCTTGATCGCTTCTGCCAATGATGATGGCTAATTCTATTCTCTCTACATGATAAAGCTTAGGTAAAGAGGTACAGGTCTTCTAATGACGATAGCTCTAACTCTATTCTGCTCTACTACCCATCATCGTTACGCAATCATAAAGGAACAGACAGTAGTTCGAACATATGAACATACATACAGATGACATAGTTACATACGAACACACAATCAAAATGAGACACGCTACAGATCACGTAGGCCGTTTGAATTATAGGTCGCGGTAGTTGTCTCAAGCAGGGAGCTTGGACTAAAGTTTATAAACAATTGAATGACTACATGTGACGGCATGTTATCTTAGCCTACTTTTATTGT
The DNA here is from genome assembly GCF_015104395.2 of Macrobrachium nipponense. Taxonomy (NCBI): domain Eukaryota; kingdom Metazoa; phylum Arthropoda; class Malacostraca; order Decapoda; family Palaemonidae; genus Macrobrachium; species Macrobrachium nipponense. Next base: position 31,822,393 of record NC_087219.1, read on the forward strand.
ATAACGGTCATCTTTAGCGTCTCTAGTCTGATCACATTCCTGCAAGCAATCTGGTTGACCTCTTTAGTTTTAGTCTTTTATATATATGGACTAACATTCCATATTTTTATTACGTAAACACTTACATTAGCTCGGTCAGCTACCAAAACCAACCACTGAATATTACTCAAACTTGACTTGCATTTGACTTATAGGAGTGTGATACAGACACTATGTGAATATATATAGATAATATATAAAATACTTATAAGTAAAAAAATTCATGGTGTACACTAATACAGATTCAAGTAATAAAAAATAAAACAATGATATTGGTAAATAATAGTGATCACGTGATATATAATGATACAGTTTTTCACTTCATCTCATTAAGATACATATGCTACAGAAAATACTAATGTACTCTGATAATTGCATAGATGAAGATTAATATGATAAAAATCATATTTTAAACTGATAAAAAATTTCATATATGAATGATAAAATTATAATGTTTATGCTGATTGATTCGTTGATTTTTATGCTAAATGTTATATGTCTGCAGTTATTGGTAAGATAAAAGGGGTACAGATTGATTATAGGCTACCTGATTTGTTTATACATATGTATATGGATTCATATATTATGATTAATATAGTGCACTTTAAATAGATTCTTATTGCGTACACGCAAAGATTATATTTCGATTCTGTTATTTATGATAATTTATATATAGATTCCTAGTGCGTACACGCAAAAATATATTTCGATTCTGTTATTTTTGATCATTTATATATAGGATACATGATACTTTATATATATATATAGGATATATGACCGAGGTTATACTACTTCACATTTAACTAGCGTACGAACAACTTTTCGTCCATTGCACAGTTCCAGACAACCACCTATAGCCAAATGAAACGGCCTATTTCAATGGTTAAAACAAGGGGAAAATTTGCCTGGGCGGGTCCAACGTTCTATTTTGCGCTCATACTTATTCTCTGCATCCTAAGCTACACGATTACGTTCGCGATGAATAAAATCATCCCCAGCACGAGTCCTTCGCAGCAAAGTAGAGTTGAATATCCTTCGGTCGTAATTGTCGGAAGTATGTCCCTTTTGTAGTCGATTTCCGACAGCCGCCGGAGCGTTCCGCATTAAAAACAAGATTGAATTAAAACGACGGGATACGGGGTGTCGGTCGAAGAAGTCCATGATGGTGCTTATTCCTTTCACATTGTAGGCGGTTGTAAATCGACTGCCGTCGTCCGCAGCGACGAACGATTTTTTGAAGTTGCGATGTGAAACTTCTCGTACTGCAGGATACTGTAACAGGTTCCATTAATCAGCCTGCAAGTGAAATTATATACTTGTACATGGGCAAAGTAAATTCAGACGACTAGTAAATTCAAAGGCCGAACATCCAAATACAGGGGAGGGGAGAGAGCCATTTAGACCAGACTTAACCCACATGAATTCGCTGATATTTTGGAATTCAAAAGAGTCAGCTGTACAAACTTTTTTATCCATGGCATTAACAATGAGTGAACC
>NC_087219.1:31826428-31846428 GCF_015104395.2 Macrobrachium nipponense
AATAATAATAATAATAATAATAATAGAAGACTAAACTGTTGCTATAGAGTTAACTACGATCAGGAAAGAATATATGCAGAGACTCAAGGCGATACTCAAGTCAAAACTCAACGCCTGGAAATATGATAAAAGCCATAAACACATGGGCAGTGACAGTAATCAGATACAGCGCAGGAATAGTGGAATGGACGAAGGCAGAAACTCCGCAGCATAGATCAGAAAACCAGGAAACAAATGACAATACACAAAGCACTACACCCAAGAGCAAATACGGACAGACTATACATAACACGAAAGGAGAGGAGGGAGAGGACTACTAAGTATAGAGGACTGCGTCAACATCGAAAACAGAGCACTGGGGCAATATCTGAAAACCATGAAGACGAGTGGCTAAAGAGTGGCATGGGAAGAAGGACTACTAAAAGTAGATGAAGACCCAGAAATATACAGAGACAGGAGAAAGAGACAGAAAGAACAGAGGACTGGCACAACAAACCAATGCACGGACAATACATGAGACAGACTAAAGAACTAGCCAGCGATGACAATTGGCAATGGCTACAGAGGGGAGAGCTAAAGAAGGAAACTGAAGGAATGATAACAGCGGCACAAGATCAGGCCCTAAGAACCAGATATGTTCAAAGTATGATAGACCGGAAATAACATCTTCTCCAGTATGTAGGAAGTGAATATGAAAAATGAAACCATAAAACACCATAACCACATAGCAAGTGAATGCCGGCACTTGCACAGAACCAGTACAAAAGAGGCTGATTCAGTGGCAAAAGCCCTCCACTGGAGCCTGTGCAAGAAACATCAGCTACCTTGCAGTAATAAGTGGTACGAGCACCAACCTGAAGGAGTGATAGAAAACGATCAGGCAAAGATCCTCTGGACTATGGTATCAGAACGGATAGGGGATACGTGCAAACAGACCAGACGTGCGTTGATTGACAAAGTCAAGACGAAAGTATCACTCATTGATGTCGCAATACCATGGGACACCAGAGTTGAAGAGAAAGAGAGGGAAAAAAATGGATAAGTATCAAGATCTGAAAATAGAAATAAGAAGGATATGGGATATGCCAGTGGAAATCGTACCCATAATCATAGGAGCACTAGGCACGATCCCAAGATCCCTGAAAAGGAATCTGGAAAAACTAGAGGCTGAAGTAGCTCCGGGCCTCATGCAGAAGAGTGTGATCCTAGAAACGGGAACACAGTAAGAAAAGTGATGGACTCCTAGGATGGCAGGATGCAACCCGGAACCCCACACTATAAATACCACCCAGTCGAATTGGAGGACTGTGATAGAGCAAAAAAAAAAAAAAAAAATAATAATAATAATAATAATAATACAAGACCAGACTAAATTCTGCCAATATGGTTTGAACTCAAGGCCACACACACACTACACTATATTTTCAGGTCACTCATTCAAACCTGAGGTAACATTTCGCTTGAGAGAATTCCCCGTTTCAAATCCATTTCCCGCGAAGCTTACTTTCTGCTAAAATTTACCGCTTGTTAAATTTACTCGGGCAGAGCAACTTAGTGCCTGTGAAATTTACTCCTCGCTAAAATTGGCCCGGACGTAAATTGCCTCCGGCAATGTCTGCTTTCGGCGGAACTAACTTATTGCGAAAATTGCTACCTGCCAAACTTACCTCACGTCAAATTTACTTCCAGTAAAGTAACTCACGCTTGGCAGAAATGAACGGAGATCAGGGCTAGACTTAGTGGGGCGTTTCTTTTGTGTTAGACTTACATTGGCGTTTCTCTTGTAAAGACCAGACGAAAAAGTTTTTAATACGAAAATATACTAGTCTATATGGGTCAAGAGCTTCAAAAGCGGTTAACAATACCTTTATTTCTTCTGAATTCTTCTGTTTTCAAATCTTTTGATGTAGGAATTACTGTCTGTCTGTCTGTCTGTCTGTCTGTCTGTCTGTCTGTCTGTCTGTCTGTCTGTCTGTCTGTCTGTCTGTCTGTCTGTCTGTCTGTCTGTCTGTCTGTCTGTCCAATGAAGGCTTTTTTTTATTCATGAATTTTAGTAATTAATTTACGAATATTTGCGGTAATCCCAATTCTACGTCAAATTTAAACCCCCCCCCCCCCCCCCCCCTCCCCCCCCCCCCCTCTATCATCTCTCTCTCTCTCTCTCTCTCTCTCTCTCTCTCTCTCTCTCTCTCTCTCTCCAAGGAAGAAGTTTTGGGATTAAGTATAATGTTCTTTATAAATGAATTGCAGTCAGAGAAATTCTCTTCTCTCTCTCTCTCTCTCTCTCTCTCTTCAGGGAAGAAGTATTTGAATATATTATAATTATCTTATGAATTAATTGCAGTAAAATAAATCTCTCTCTCTCTCTCTCTCTTTTCAAGGAAGAAGTATTTGGATTTATTATAATTTCTTATGAATTAATTGTAGTAAAAGAAATTTCTCTCTCTCTCTCTCTCTCTCTCTCTCTCTCTCATATATATAAATTTTTAATTAGTTTTCAGGAGAAGAGAAAATTAATGATCCCAAAAAATAAAAAAAATATAAATCGGTCGTCGTTTTCGTCAATTAGCCGAAGAAGAAGAAGAAGAAGAAGAAGAAGAAGAAGAAGAGGGATTGAATTGGCTAATGAGATCGTTTAAAATTAACAACTGTCATTGGATCAACTTCTCTGAAATACCTCGACTAATGACTGTCTACATATGTAAAATATATAGAATCTCTCTCTCTCTCTCTCTCTCTCGTCTCTCTCTCTCTCTCTCTCTCTCTCTCTCTCTCTCTATATTATATATATATATATATATATATATATATATATATATATATATATATATATATATAAGTCATATCACATTTCCGTGATTCAATATACATATATCGAGCTACAATGTCCTTTAATATGATTAGACCTTATAGATTGGCTACGTGCTGTCAAAAGCACTACAAAACACTACCGGAGTCGAGGTGGGTTCATGCTGTCTCCAAACCAACTAATTACCTGCGCGCGAAAGGTATATGAGGGTGTGAGGCGACATGAACTTTTAACCTCTCGCCGGTGGTGTAGTAGGATAAAGCTTCACTGACGTTCCTGGATTTGTAAGGATCATAGGTTCGCGCCCCGATCCAGGCAAGTCTATTATCGAGAAAAAATTCCCCTTCGGTTAAGCATATATGAAAATATATTAATTCCGAGGTAGAGCGAATTAGATATTAAAGGACATTGTAGCTCGATATATATATATATATATATATACACAATATATATATATATATATATATATATATAATATATATATATATATATATCTATATATACAGGGGGTCCTCGAGTTACGACGTTGATCCGTTCTTACGATGCGTCGTAACACGATTTTCAGCGTAAGTCGGAACATTGAAAAATACCACATGATTTAATGTAAATACCTATCAATAACAACGAGAGAACAATTCCTTACCTTTATTAGTTTGATTGGCTTGCACACTGGAGAGGAAGCTGCGGTGCTGGAGAGACTGGGGGAGGTTAGTGAAGAGAAAAAAAGAACCTCCAGAAGTTGCTGGAGATGCTGAGGCAGATGATTCTTGAGGTGAGGCAGAACATACTAGTACTGGAGATGCTGAGGCAGGTGATTCTTGAGGTGAGGCAGAACATACTACTGGAGATGGTTGGGGCAGGTGAGTCTTTAGGTGAGGCAGAACCTACAGAAGGTGCTGGAGATACTGGGGCAGGTGAGTCTGGGTTAGCAGAACATTCAGAAGGTGCTGGAGATTGTGGGGCAGGCGAGTCTGGATTAGCAGAGGCAGCTGAGGTGAGGGTACAGGATCTCCTGCAGGCCTCTCTACCTTCTTAAAATACTGCTCCAGGTTAGTCTGAACGAGAGAGCGACCTCTTTTCATCCAAGATCTCCTTGTAACACTGCATCAAATCCATGACGCCTCTGGAAACCCTAGTGAACCTGTCCAAGTTGGGGATCCCTGAGCCTCAAAAGTTGACAACGCTTGCTGCAACTCTGCAAAAACCTCTTATCAAGTCCTGCCTTGTGAAAGCCTTAGGCTCTGGGGTGGGTGCTTCTTCTTCTTCCTCTATTATCTGCTTCTCCAGTTGTATCAGGTCCTCAGCAGATAACTCCTCGCCATGAGACTCCAGCAGCTCTGTAAACATCATCAACCTCCATCTCCAAATTGATTTCCTTACTCAGGGCACAACGTTCTTGACAACTAGCTGAACTGTGTCCTCAAACCCATGGAAATCATTCACAAATTGAGGACAAATTTTCTTCCAGACACCATTCATGTTTGTTTTTGCTTAACCTCTCCCAGGAATTAGCAATGTTATAACAGCATCAAGGATGTGTAGGATTTCCAAAAGTCCTTCAGAGTCAAGTCCTTCTTGTTTCAGTTGCCTGTAAAGCCATAGCAATTGTCCTTCGTAGGTAGTAGGCCTTGAACGAAGCAATCACTCCTTGGTCCATAGGCTGTAAAAGGGCCGTGGTATTAGGTGGAAGGTAAACCACCTTGACATTAGGGTTGAAGTCTCCCAGCTGGGCAGGGTGTCCAGGGGCATTGTCCAGCACTAGCAACACCTTAAAGGGGATACCCTTGGAGGCGCAATACCGCTCCACACTTGGAACAAAATGGTTTACGAACCAGTCCTCAAACACTGCAAGTGTCACCCATGCCTTCTTGTTGGACTTCCAAATTACTGGTAGTTGACCTTCCAAATGCCCTTGAGTGCCCTTGGATTTTCAGCCTGATACACCAACAAGGGCTTCAGTTTGAAGTCGCCAGCAGCATTACCCCAAGAAGTAAAGTTAGCCTCTCCTTGCTGGCTTTATGACCGGGTGCTGACTTCTCCTCCTTGGCGATGTAAGTGCGGTTAGGCATACGTTTCCAAAACAAACCTGTCTCGTCTACGTTAAACACTTGCTGAGCAGAATAACCCCCACCCCCTCCTTAATTATCTCAGACAACGCTTTAGGAAATTCACTCGCTGCTTTCTCATCCCCACTAGCAGCTTCACCTTGCAATTTAAGGTTATGGTAATTGGCCCGAGCCTTAAATCGCATAAACCAACCCCTACTAGCCACAAACTCTTCACTTTCACTTCCCTCCCCCTTTTCTTTTTCAACGCTTCAAACAATCTTTTCGCCTTCTCCTGAATCACCATAAGGCTGACTGGGATACGCCGTTGATTTTGGTCTTCCAACCAAAGCACCAATAACCTTTCCATTTCAATTATTAGACCACTACGCTGCTTAGTTATCACTGTCGCTTTCATAGGAGCAGATCCTTTCACATGTTCAACGATGCGCTCTTTATCTTTGATAACATGGTTTAGCAACGGTCGAACGGCTAAGGCCAAGCGAGCGGCCAATGTTTGTTGGCGTTTCTCCCTTCTCAGATCGCTTTATAATGTCCACTTAATTTCCATGGTGATGGTTTCCTTTCTTTTCTTCGATGCACTACCATCAGAAGAGTCCGCTGCGCTTGGGAGCCATAACAAAGAGCAAAAAGTTACAAAAACGATACAACACGAGGGAGAGAGTAGGCGTGTAAACAACCAAAATGGCGTATGGCGAGGAATGAGCGTAGCGAAGCGACGCCGTCCTCTCCCCCACAAAGCGTATTCTTCCGCCGTGCGCCCGGAACTAGTTCGCGTTTGTTTACATTGCTTACGACGCTAAACCGCGTAAGACGGAACAGACGCAAAATATATTTTTTATATTTTTTATTTTTATGGGGGCGCGTTCGTAACCACGAAACATCGTAAGTCGAGACCAGCGTAACCCGAGGACTTACTGTATATATATAATAAATATATAAATATATAACAATAATAATAATATATATAATAATATATATGTAATATATATATAGATATATAATATATATATATATATATATATATATATATATAGATATATATAATATAAATATATATCGTGTATCTATATATATATATATATATATATACACGATCCACGACTATCAAAACAGTGAATTCTTAAGATTAACAAATGAAAATGGAATTAGAATAAACCAATATTAGCCGGAAAAGCTAAAAATCAAAAGTTCCAAAAACGCATAACGTCTAAAACAAGCAAGAGAAAAAACCAGCTAAACAGATGATACCACGATGTTGAAACAAAAATCTGGGTGGAGAAAATATTAAACGGATAAACACATGTCCCTTGAGATGTATGTAAACACTTCACGAAAGCTACAAAGAGAAGTTTAAGACCAAACCGGTATTTGTTCCAGCCAAGAAGCACAAGTTAAAATTTAGGCGTTTACAAATATCGCTGAATCCCACAGGCTGAGAGTCCCAAATTGTTTTCCCTTTAAACTAAAATATTTGCTACCATTCTTGAACATATAGTTTCCCATTGAATATATATAAAAAAATTATCAAAGTGTATCACCAGCCAAACACCTATTATAAGTATCTTCCTCTTTTTAAGCAAATATCTAAATGATGAGGTTTTATTTAATATGATGTTCCTGATACATGTGTAAACTAGCGTGCAATATACATCCGAGGTGATGGTAATATAAGAGAAAGTCGAGATGCCGGTAATAAAAGAAAGAGTCCTGCACCTTCTTTCTGCATACCTGTGTACTGAACTGGATATTCAATTTAGGTCAAAGGCCAAGCACTGGGACCTATTAGGTCATTCAGCGCTGAAACGGAAATTGACAGTAAAAGGTTTGAAAGGTGCAACAGGTGGAAAACCCTCAAAGCAATTGCACTACGAATCAATTGCTAGGAGAGGGTGGAAAGTAGATGGAAGAGAATATGAAAGGAGATAAAGTAAAAAAAAAAAATAATAAAATAAATAACAACGAAAGGGGTTGTAGCTAGGGACCGAAGGCAAGCTGCTAACAGCCTTTAGTAATGCCTGCAGCGCATTGCATTGCACTGACGGCACTACTCCCCTACAGGATGCATACCTATGTGTGTGTGTGTGTGTTGTTACACACGAAAAAAATAAATGTGTTGTTACACTATTGCATTTTTATTTCATGCATATTATAAAGTCTTATTCAGTTGCCGTGAAATGTTCATAAAACAAACTCTTCCCGCCTCCCCCACTCTCAAAAAAAAAAAAAAAAAAAAAAAAAAAAAAGGAGAATAGTCTTATTGATGGCCTCTGGAGAGAGAGAAAATATAAAAAGGAAGCAAATCATTTAGAAAATTGTTATCTAAACTCCAGGTGTGAATTATGTACATTTTTTTTTTTATCTCTTCCATCACGATATTTCATTCTGTAAAAATGACTTTCACAGCGACTCCATCTCAACTTTCCCCTCAGTTGATGAGGGAGGGAAAGTTCAAATCAGATCCGGAGTTCGCATCGTCTTTAAGAATAGTTCACGAGGGCATCGGCTCTCTCTCTCTCTCTCTCTCTCATAGACTTCGCTCTCCCTCACTTTTTTATGTTAGTGTCAGAAGTCTAAAGTTTAAATTACGAAAGTTTGCACAAAGATATAGTTTAAAACTTTAGAAAGTGTACTTTAGAAAAGGGTTTTGAGGGCTGGTAAACCTTCCCCTCAGATCTCCTGCTAATCAGGAGGCGCCAGGGAGCCGAATACGGTGAATAAACAAACAATTAATCGTACTTACTTCACTCGGGGAAGTGAACAGTCTATTGCAAAACGCAACAGTAGCTTTATATCTTCTTCAACAATCACAGTCAGATAATCGGACGACAACAGTTTCCATGGCAGTGAAGCTTTAAGAGCATTCCTCTAAACTTTGAGAATATCCCTCTTTTAAGAATATCCCTCTAAGCTTTGAGAATATCCCTCTTTTGAGTATATTCCTGTAAGCTTCGAGAATATCCCTCTTTTAAGAATATTCCTCTAAGATTTGAGAATATCCGTCCTTGAAGGATATTCCTGTAACTTTCAGAATATCCCTCTTTTAAGGATAATCCTCTAAGCTTTGAGAATAGTCATCTAAGCTTTAAGAATATCCCATCTAAGCTCAAAGAATGTTCCTTTAAGTTCTAAGAATATTCCTCTAAGCTTTAAGAATATTCCTGTGAGCTTAAAAACTATTCATCTAAGCTTTCAGAATATTCCTCTAAACTTCACGGGTATTCCTTTACATTTTAAGAATATTCCTCCAAGCTTTAAGAATATTCCTCTAAGCTTAAGAACATTTCTCTAAGTTTTAAGAACATTTCTCTAAGTTGTAACAATATTCCTCCAAGCTTTAAGGATATTCCTCTATATTTTAAGAATATTCCTCTATCCTACCAAGCTTTAAGAATATTCCTCTAAGCTTTAAAAAAAATATTACCCCTAAGTTCTGACACTTAGAAACAATTCATGCAGATTAAATTTACGTGAGAATTTAAATGTCAAGTAGGTGGACATCTTACCAGGTACACTACAACTCAAGTAAAGATATTTTTTTAAAGAATTCAATGATCCCGCTTATAGATTATCTCGAGTTTTAACGTTTAATTTCTATCTCATGAGAACAGTTACCATCTCATGAGAAAGTTAGAAATTTTATTGTAATGGTCTTATCTTGCTGCAAAATTCAAACCTTAATCTCTGAAATATCTTACATTGAGTAAGTCTAGAAAAATATCAAACTAGCCCTTCTTTATTAAAGATTATTTGAGGTATTTTGGCCAAAAAAGATGAAAGATATCCATTCGCAGAAGAAACACCCCCCCGTCCTCTCTCTCTCAACATATTCTTCTTTAGTGCTTGTCATCTTTCCAATTTGTAGATATTTCGAAAACCAGTTCATAATACAGAGAGAGAGAGAGAGAGAGAGAGAGAGAGAGAGAGAGAGATTAACATTAATACAAATGTTTAAGCAAGCATTTGATGCCCGCTGTCAAGTAGCACATTACATTCAAAACCACTTTATTGACTTCATTTGCATAATAATAGTTATATCCTGATTTTTTTTTCTTTTTTTTTTTTTACCCCTGATAATCCATTCACTTTAACAAACGAGGTTGCCTGATCAAACTATGGAGGAAGGTTTTGATTTGTATTAACTATTCAGCTTTTGTGCTTCACATCCATTTATTGCTAAAACGACAGGCCATTCATCATACTGGGACCTCTCCCTCTCCCCCCCACTCTCTCTCTCTCTCTCTCTCTCTCTCTCTCTCTCTTTCTTTTCTCTCTCTCTCTCTCTCACTCTGAATCTCTGTTTGACGTAAATAGTTAAGAGAGAGAGAGAGAGAGAGAGAGAGAGAGAGAGAGAGAGAGATACAAAAAAAATTAAAGTTGGTATCTGCTTTGGCTTCAGGTAAACCCCTGACATTTTACCTCACATCTACGTTAAATGTTTTCGAGTACCCTCAAGAGGTGGAGGGGGGTGGGGGTTTCAAGGGGATGGGAGAGGGGGATGGGAGATGGGGGGTGGGAGGGAGGAAGCATTATTGCCAACGACCTCCAGACACTTAATATCGATTGGCCTAGATGGTTCACCCTGGACTTTTGATACAAGTTGAATCCTGACACGTTGGAAAAGGCTCCGCTTTCGAAACAGAGGTCGAGTGTTGCCTGTTAATCCTTTTTTTTTTCTTTTTGTTTATCGTTTGTGATGGAGAGTAATCGAATATAAGGAAGCTACTGTCGTTTTGAAATTTTTAAAAAATTGGTTTAGTAACGTGTATCATTGAGATTTCCTTTTTTGTTTAAAGTTTTCTATATTAAAAAAATCCCTCAAAATTTGTATACTGAAATGGGTTAGTAGTATATCATTGTGATTTGGTGTAACTTAATTAGAGGAAAAAGGAAGGGGGGAGGGGGGGGAATTAGATTACATATCAAGGACGAGCATTTGTTTCATTTGTTTATCATTCTTATTATTATTATTATTATTATTATTATTATTGATTATTATATATTGATTATTATTATTCTATTGATGAAGAAGTGCCCACTGATTCAACTAATGCTCTTGAAGATGAAACACAAAACCACGAAGGGCCCAATCGTAAGTAGTCATGTAAATGAAAGAGCAAACAGAAGCAAACACAAATACACATATAATGTTTTTGTGTGCTTAAAACCAACGCCCACATCACACTCTCATACACACACACACACACATACATATATAATATATATATATATATATATATATATATATATATATATAATGTGTGTGTGTCTGTGTTTGTATGTGTTTATGTATATAAATATGAGTGTGTGCTGTAGTGCATATATGTACATACATTCATAATTCGACCAAATAATTTGTGTATATACATACATACATATATATATATATATATATATATATATATATATATATATATATATATATATATATAGAAAGAGAGAGAGAGTAGAGAGAGGGAGAGGTATAAAATAAAAATCCATATACTTGCCAGCCACATTCGAAGATTTCAAACATGACAAAGACGACGCGAAAAAAAGGGGAAATGAAAATAAGTGAATAAAAAAAGTGAAGAATAAAAAAAAAACAACAAGGAATACAAACATAGAATTGCTTTTATCTTTCGTTATCTGTTGAACCTATTTACATTTCTCTCCTGGTGGATGAATGATCCTTCTCTCGGATGTGGTTCAGCATCCAATCAGGTTTCATTGAAACCCGTATTTAGTCCCTTTCCCCACCCCGCACCCCAACCCCATCAACCAACCCTCTTGGCTTTTATGCTGGGAAAGTTTTAAGTCAATCACTGCCATGTTCTTTGTTCAATTACTACGGGTATTTTCATTATCTTTTAAATGGTGCAAAGGAATGTTGTCAGGGAATGTATATGTCGTATGTATGTATATATTATATACTTATATATATATATATATATATATCATATATATTATATATATATCTATACCTTATTATTCATATGCATATGTATCTATATCGATATTTGTTTTTCTATTGTTATTATTAAGCTTCAAAGGAAATTCAGTACAAAAGGGAATGCCGCGTTAAAAATTTATCTCTACAGAGAGAGAGAGAGAGAGAGAGAGAGAGAGAGAGAGAGAGAGAGAGAGAGAGAGAGAGAAAGCTGCCCTTCTAGTATATCATTGGCGTAGAGCGCGGTTAATAACAGTCCATAACGGTAATAAAAAAATTCCGCTTCATGGCAGCGCAAAATGTATTTTTAGAACAGTGGTATTATTATCATCATAACAGCCCTACCGTACGTTGGCGATCTGGTTCGTGCATACTGCTCCTACAGAGGCGGCTGTTGGGGGGCTATTCATTTGGGTGGCCCGCGTCTCATAGGCAAACAGAAATTTGGCCAAGCAGACAGCGAACTCTATAAGCCCTTTTTTTGGTGTTTGTAATTCTCTCTCTCTCTCTCTCTCAAATAAAAAAGTGCTTTGTTACACAATTCCGCTAAGGCTCATGCAAGCAAATGCAATCTGGGATTTACGTTCAGTCCCGGATAATATCTGATCAGAGAATAAACTTCGAAAATGGAGAAGCATATTGTAAGTAAGATAATGAGCGTATAACCTGGGACAGGAAAGTAGAAATATTTACACTATTTGCGATGAGCCGTAAGCTTTAAAAAAAACCTATGAAAATAAACGTTTGTGTATTATAATTATACATTTAACCATTATATTTATACGTTTACATCTATAATTATACATATACCTACAGCTATGCATTTTACCACCCATTATTATACATTTATCTTATATAAATACATATGTACTTCTACAATTATAAATTCACCTCCTACAATTATACATATCCCTCCCACTACAATTATGCTTTATTTCCTACAAATATACATTCACCTCCTATAATTATACATTCAACTTCTATAATTATACATTTACCTCCTACTACATTTACGCCTACAATTATACATTTATTTCCTGCAATTGTACGTTCACCTCCTATAATTTATACATTGACCCCCTAACACTCCAGTAAATCATAATAAACACGAAATTACTACAATTTACGAAGTGGTACATGAAGGACAATAGTCCCTCTGCAATAATAACCTGCTAATGAAGGCAATTAGTAAATTTTAATCTGTATTAAGTACCACTTGACCCTAGGAAGTAATTGGCTTATTAAAAAAAAAAAGGTATGATCCCACCTCCAGCTTGCTCGGGACGTACGCGTACAAGATTTCCCGCTCAAGCATAAATTGTAAACATTATATTCTTAACCTAACTTAAATTAAAACGTGCTAAAATCTACGGTCAAATAGACCTTTGTTTCAACAACGAAAATTATAATAAATATGCTATATTTTATTAGAAATAATCTTTCTGTCCTGTTTAACAAGCGCATTACTTACTTTTCACTTTTTCATTGTAATAAATAAATCATAAACATCCTATCCTAATCTCATTTATCTTTAACTCAACGAAAACACCTTTTTCAGACCTTTTTAGGCTCTTCCCCCACCAAAAACAAGAATAAGAACAACAAAGTAGTTTGTAGGCTTACTCCTCGAGAAAGCAGAAAATTCCTCATTTCTGTTTCACCCAATAATTCAACTTCCTGTCCAACCAAATCGGAATAAGACCCACTAACTAACTGTGTACTTTACACGATCAATATCACTGCATTACTCAATATGGGCAACCGCCACGTAAAATGTAACGTAGTATTATCTAGTGAGTTACGATGGACCAAGGATTCGACAAAGAATTTTTTTTTCAGTTAATTTCTTTCTCATTTTGGCTTTCTGAAACGAAAACCATTGTGCCGGTATGTCTGTTTGTCCGCATTTTTGTATGTCCGCCCTCAGATCTTAGCAACTACTGTGGCTAGAGGGCTGCAAATTGGTATGTAGATCATTCACCCTCCAATCATCAAATATACCAAATTGCAGCGCCCTAGCCTCAGTAATGTTTACTTTGTTTAAGCTTAGAATTAGTCATAATCGTGCGTCTGACAACGATATAGGCCAGGCCAACACGTATGGGGATTGGTCAATGTTTCATGGGCCGCGGTTCATACAGCATTACACCGAGACCACCGAGAATAGATCTATTTTCGGTAGCCTTGATTACTAGACGCTGTACAGAAAACTCGATTCGCCGAAGAAACTTCGCCACACTTTTTCCTTTTTTTTTTTTTTTTAATTCGTGAGTGTTGCATGTTGAAAAGGAAGAACGAATTTTGTCAAAGGTTTAAATTAACCAAATTGAATCGACAGACTTGGAAGATATTATTATTATTATTATTATTATTATTATTATTATTATTATTATTATTATTATTATTATTCGGCACCACAGGAGCCATCGACTTGAAATTCATGCTTCCAAAGAGCACGGTGCTCAACAGGAAGTAAGAGAAGGTAAAGGGAAATACTAAAAAAAAAAAAAAAAAAAATGAGATATCACTCATCAAAGAGAACAAACAAATGAATAAACAGATAAAAAAGAGTGAATAGCATTAGGGCAATCACAACTCCCTTTCGCCCTTTTTTCCCACTCACTCTGGTAACACACGTTAGCAAAATTTAATTAAAGCGATGCATTGTAGTTAGCGCTGGCTGGCCACATTATGCTGATGGAATGGAAGTCCCGAGTTCACAGGTTGCTTGCTATAAACGGAAGCGTTATTTCCCCTAAAAGTTCATCTAAATAATAATAACAATAATAATAATAACATTGAATACAATAGCTGTTTCAACGGCATTTAATTTATATAGAATCTTCTCAATTCTTCTTATTATCTTTTTCTCGTCAGCATGTAGCTGGTGTATTAAGTTTCCTAAGGACATGTAAAGATTTTCATTTGTCTTAGGTTTATTCCTCTAACGTGTCGACAGCGCACAGGCAGTCATCTATGAGAGTTTACAGTACAGTGAATTAAGATACAGTTTACAAGTATTTATAGCATGCAAGGTCGTGTACAATCGGTGGGCGGGTCGGTGGGAACGGATTTTAATTGGTCGTTGGATGGAAACGAAATCTCCCCCTGAGGCGTTCTGACCTGCGTAGTTTGGACGGGGTTATTAGCGTCGGTTGGGTGTTGTTTGGGGTACCCACCTCTTGGGCGGCAGGCTGTACAATTGATATATCTTCCGCTCGTTCTCTCCCGCTTTCTCTCTCTACTTCTTCCGCTCTTTCTCTCTCTCTTGCTCTCTCTCTTTCTCTTTCTGCTGTTAAGTTCCTCTCTCTCTCTCTCTCTCTCTCGTTCGCTCCTTCTAACGCTCTCTCTTTCTCTCTCTGCTGCTCCTCTCTCTCTCTTTCTCTTCTCTTTTCTCTCTCGTCTGTTTGCTCCTCTCTCTCTCTTTCTCTTTCTCTCTCTCTCTCTCTCTCTCGTCTCTCCCCCCCTCGATCTCTCTCTCTCTCTCTCTCTCTGTCTCTCCCCCCTCGATCTCTCCTCTCTCTCTCGTGGATGTATACGTAGTCGGTTGGTTTCTTGCGCCATTTCTTCTTATGATGGTGGGGAGAAAAACTCTGTTTCTTTTACCGTGTTGATAGTCGGTTTTTTTCTCTAATATATGTAAAGCTTCAAGATAACGTAGGCGTTTTCGGTCCGGTGCATGGTCAATAATTTCTATGTTCTTTATAAGCTCAGCTCTTTCTGGTCTCCTGTTGTGTTTTTCCCTATAGTGAATGAAAATGGCCCCTTCTTGAAGATGACACGAGAGACGCTTGGAGAGTCTGGTAGTGGTCATCCCGATATAAGAATGGTGGCATCCATCCACCGAGCATGTGAATTCGTAGATGACACTCCTTCTCTTCAAAGACGTTTCTGGGGGCGCCGGGTTGTTTCTAAGAAGCAGCTGGCTGGTTTTCATGCTTTTGTAATAAATTATGAGGCTAATTTTATCACTTTCTGTAGTGGGGGAGACAGTTTTCACTGATTATTTTCCTTATAGCCTTTTCATCTTCCAAATATTTGTGGTGCATATGATTTTTATAAAATATTTTTATAGCTCCACTTTGGTCGTTAGTTACGGTCGTTCTTTCTTGGTGCCATTTATTTATGGAGTCCCTCGTTTGGCGTTCGACCGACCATACGGTTTGAAAAGTTATTATTAATGAGAACTTGTGTAGACCTTTCGATTTCCCTGGTGGTTTTTTCTCTCCATGTGGAACAGTGTGTAAGGGCGCGGCGGACGAAGGCCTCTACCACCGATCTTTTATACCTGTCTGGGCACTCGCTAGACCCCATTAAGGCATAGACCCGGGTTTGTGGGTTTCTTGTAAACCGTGGTGGTGTTATCCCGTAGGGGTCTTGCTGTACCCGAACGTCCAGGAAGGGTAGGGCACCGTCAACGCTGCGTTCACACGTGAAGTGGAGGACGGAGCATTCTTCGAAGGTGTTTCTTAAAGTTTCAAGGTCCTCTTCTCTGTTAACTTTTATGAAGGTGTCGTCTATGTAGCGGTAGTATTGGGGTGGACAGGGGATCTATTGATTGAAAAACAGGGGATCTTATTGGAAAAACTCTTTCTTCGACGACACTCATGTAGAAGTTGGCAAATAGAACCCCTAATGGGGATCCCATTGCCACGCCGTCAATCTGGCAATAAAGATGTCCTCTGTGGTGTTCGTGAATGGTGCCTTCTTGGTACATATTTCAAAGGAGGGATTTTAGGGCTTCCTCGGGATGTTCAAAGCCTGTCTCTCCTCACATCTGTATACTCTGTCGAGGATGTGTTCAATCGTCTCGTCGACTGGAACGTTCGTGAAGAGGCTCTCGACGTCAAGAGAGGCGATGATACCTGTAGACGGAGAGTCTCGGAGTTTACGTAAAAAGTCGGTAGATGACTGTAGACAATACCTGTCAGGGATATATGGCGTGAGGAGTTCATTGAGTCTCTTCGCGATTTTGTAAGTCGGGGTTGGATTTGGCTTATAATAGGGCGAAGAGGATTTCCAGGCTTGTGGGTTTTTACGGACGGTGCCGTAAATATACCCTGGATTAAAGTCACCCTGGGCAAGGGGAAGTCTGGGAGCATTCCTAGCGGCATGGATTCTTTCGACCGTCCTATTAATGTCTCGTCGGATGTCTTCGATGGGGTTCTTGTTGATTTTTCTGGAATTTTGGATTGATCAGCCAGTATTTGGTTCCAGTTTCTCGTGATATTCTGAGGTCTTGATGAGCACTAGGGCAGCAGCTTTGTCTGCCCTTCTTATTGTTATTTCCTGGTTTGATTTCAAGTTTTTTAAGCAGTTTCTTTCAATTTCTCTGGTAAGGATAGCGCTTCTGTATGGGGCTCCTCGGTCGGTAAGGGCTTCTGCTAACAGTAAGGGCTGGAGGGAGTCGCTCGACCTGACCCTGCCTTCGTCCTCGAGGGACTGGATAGAGTCAAGGAGGACTTCGACCCCTCCAGGCGCTTGGCGTGTGGTTTGGCTTTTTTTGTCACGTGGGTATTGAGCCCAAGATTAAGGAGATCTTCTTCTTCGTGTCGGTTTATATTCCGTGAGGTTGATGAAATCATTCTTTTTTTCGGGGAATTTTCAAACTTCCTCCATTAAGCCTCACAAGTTTTCTTAAGTATTCC
Organism: Macrobrachium nipponense; assembly: GCF_015104395.2. Taxonomy (NCBI): domain Eukaryota; kingdom Metazoa; phylum Arthropoda; class Malacostraca; order Decapoda; family Palaemonidae; genus Macrobrachium; species Macrobrachium nipponense. The sequence continues at coordinate 31,842,881 of NC_087219.1, forward strand.
ACTTTCTCTCTTGCGTGACAAAAAAGCCAAACCCACACGCCAAGCGCCTGGAGGTCGAAGTCCTCCTTGACTCTATCCAGTCCCTCGAGGACGAAGGCAGGGTCAGGTCGAGCGACTCCCTCCAGCCCTTACTGTTAGCAGAAGCCCTTACCGACCCAGGAGCCCCATACAGAAGCGCTATCCTTACCAGAGAAATTGAAGAAACTGCTAAAAACTTGAAATCAAACAGGAAATAATAACAATAAGAAGGGCAGACAAAGCTGCTGCCCTAGTGCTCATCAAGACCTCAGAATATCACGAGAAACTGGACCAAATACTGGCTGATCAATCCAAATTCAAGAAAAATCACAAGAACCCCATCGAAGACATCCGACGAGACATTAATAGGACGGTCGAAAGAATCCATGCCGCTAGGATTGCTCCCAGACTTCCCCTTGCCCAGGGTGACTTTAATCCAGGGTATATTTACGGCACCGTAAAAAACCCACAAGCCTCGAAATCCTCTTCGCCCTATTATAAGCAAATCCCAACCCCGACTTACAAAATCGCGAAGAGACTCAATGAACTCCTCACGCCATATATCCCTGACAGGTATTGTCTACAGTCATCTACCGACTTTTTACGTAAACTCCGAGACTCTCCGTCTACAGGTATCATCGCCTCTCTTGACGTCGAGAGCCTCTTCACGAACGTTCCAGTCGACGAGACGATTGAACACATCCTCGACAGAGTATACAGATGTGAGGAAGAGACAGGCTTTGAACATCCCCGAGGAAGCCCTAAATCCCTCCTTCTTGAAATATGTACCAAGAAGGCACCATTCACGACCCACAGAGGACATCTTTATTGCCAGATTGACGGCGTGGCAATGGGATCCCCATTAGGGGTTCTATTTGCCAACTTCTACATGAGTGTCGTCGAAGAAAGAGTTTTCAATAAGATCCCCTGTCCTCCCTAATACTACCGCTACATAGACGACACCTTCATAAAAGTTAACAGAGAAGAGGACCTTGAAACTTTAAGAAACACCTTCGAAGAATGCTCCGTCCTCCACTTCACGTGTGAACGCAGCGTTGACGGTGCCCTACCCTTCCTGGACGTTCGGGTACAGCAGACCCCTACGGATACACCACCACGGTTTACAAGAAACCCACAAACCCGGGTCTATGCCTTAATGGGTCTAGCGAGTGCCCAGACAGGTATAAAAGATCGGTGGTAGAGGCCTTCGTCCGCCGCGCCCTTACACACTGTTCCACATGGAGAGAAACCACCAGGGAAATCGAAAGGTCTACACAAGTTCTCATTAATAATAACTTTTCAAACCGTATGGTCGAACGCCAAACGAGGGACTCCATAAATAAATGGCACCAAGAAAGAACGACCGTAACTAACGACCAAAGTGGAGCTATAAAAATATTTTATAAAAATCATATGCACCACAAATATTTGGAAGATGAAAAGGCTATAAGGAAAATAATCAGTGAAAATGTCTCCCCCACTACAGAAAGTGATAAAATTAGCCTCATTAATTTATTACAAAAGCATGAAAAACCAGCCAGCTGCTTCTTAGAAACAACCCGGCGCCCCCAGAAACGTCTTTGAAGAGAAGGAGTGTCATCTACGAATTCACATGCTCGGTGGATGGATGCCACCATTCTTATATCGGGATGACCACTACCAGACTCTCCAAGCGTCTCTCGTGTCATCTTCAAGAAGGGGCCATTTTCATTCACTATAGGGAAAAAACACAACAGGAGACCAGAAAGAGCTGAGCTTATAAAGAACATAGAAATTATTGACCATGCACCGGACCGAAAACGCCTACGTTATCTTGAAGCTTTACATATATTAGAGAAAAAAACCGACTATCAACACGGTAAAAGAAAACAGAGTTTCTCCCCACCATCATAAGAAGAAATGGCGCAAGAAACCAACCGACTACGTATACATCCACGAGAGAGAGAGGAGAGATCGAGGGGGGAGAGACAGAGAGAGAGAGAGAGAGAGAGATCGAGGGGGGAGAGACAGAGAGAGAGAGAGAGAGAGAAAGAGAAAGAGAGAGAGAGGAGCAAACAGAGAGAGAAAGAGAAAGAGAAAGAGAGAGAGAGGAGCAGGCAGAGAGAGAAGAGAGAGCGTTAGAAGAGCGAACGAGAGAGAGAGAGAGAGAGAGAGACTTGCAGAAAGAGAAAAGAGAGAGAGCAAGAGAGAGAGAAAGAGCGGAAGAAGTAGAGAGAGAAAGCGGGAGAGAACGAGCGGAAGATATATCAATTGTACAGCCTGCCGCCCAAGAGGTGGGTACCCCAAACAACACCCAACCGACGCTAATAACCCCGTCCAAACTACGCAGGTCAGAACGCCTCAGGGGAGATTTCGTTTCCATCCAACGACCAATTAAAATCCGTTCCCACCGACCCGCCACCGATTGTACACGACCTTGCATGCTATAAATACTTGTAAACTGTATCTTAATTCACTGTACTGTAAACTCTCATAGATGACTGCCTGTGCGCTGTCGACACGTTAGAGGAATAAACCTAAGACAAATGAAAAATCTTTACATGTCCTTAGGAAACTTAAATACACTAGCTACATGCTGACGAGAAAAAGATAATAAGAAGAATTGAGAAGATTCTATATAAATTAAATGCCGTTGAAACAGCTATTGTATTCAATGCTACTGCCCTCAGAGAAGGCCTCCTTCCTAATAATAATAACAATAATGTTTTGTTAAAATGGATTGCTGCATCAGCTCCATTAATTTTGTATAGAGTCTTCTCTATATTTTCCTAATCAAGGATTTCTCAGTGTTGCTAAAACTGGCAAGCAACGTGCCAAAGGGGATCGTCAAATCCGGTATAGTCATATTGAATTACATTTATTACTGCAACTACAAGTTGTTCTCTCTCTCTCTCTCTCTCTCTCGCTCTCTTTCGACGCGACGTTTCGCCCAGATCTATAACAACAACAACAATAATAATAATAATAATAATAATAATAATAATAATAATAATAATTACCCCCTTTTATGCAAATTCTGTTAAAGAGAATGGGAGAATTCAGCAAGTTGATTTTATACATACATACATACATACATACATACATACATACATACATACATACATACAACATATAATACATATACACACATATATACATATATATATATATATATATATATATATATATATGTATACTGTATATGTTATATATATATATATATATATATATATATATATATATAATAAATCACCCGCTTTTCTGGGTCAGCAATATTCCTGAGCACTGGAAAATATTCATGTCGGTAATTTCTAAATATTCTCAAGAAATGCTGAAGGTATTATTATTATTATTATTATTATTATTATTATTATTATTATTATTATTATTATTATTATTATTATTATTATTATATAAAATAGTCATACCAAGAAATTATAATAATAATAACAAGAACAAGAAAAATAATAATAATAATAATAATAATAATAATAATAACTAATTAATAATAAAATTGTCTGTCAAACAAACTCCAGTTCAAGTGTTGATTA
>NC_087219.1:31848928-31866428 GCF_015104395.2 Macrobrachium nipponense
GCGAGATGGAATGCTTGATATAATCGGATGGGAGGTTTATTCATATACATGATAGGAATTGGGCAGCGGCTTTTGTCTGGTTTGAATCTAAAGCTAGCCTTTATTTCTGGATTCATTTGTGTAAATTACATAACGTTGCCAAAATCTATTACACGAATAGATTTGCATTGCAAATAAACCTCATTTTATGAAACCCATTACATGAAAATATTTGCATAATAAATAAAGTGTATTGCATACCTAAAAATAATTACGTACAATAATTTCACGAAATGCCTTCCAGGGGAAATTGCAATTGTTTATCATTTTTTTTTTCTGACGTGGAAATGTGACTTTCTAATTCCAGTTTATGGAAATAGGAAATATACAGCATTGCCTCAACTACTGATATATCACCATCATCATCATCATCATCCAGGTGGCATATCCCCAAGGACGTCGGCAATCATGGCTCGCCATTCCTCCCTATTTCCGGCTCTCTGCAGCAACTGAGATGCAGACATTCTTCCTCCAATCATTCTCACCAATCCATCCATATTGTCTAGGTCTTCCTCTCGGTCTCCTTCCGTTGATTTTACCAGTGAGAGAGAGAGATGCTCTAGTTCTTGTCTTCTAACTATGTGACCCACGAGCCGCATTTGTCTACCTCTCACTGAGACCAAAAGCTCTCTTCTTTCAACGTCTACTCTCTCTAATACTTCCTCATTAGTTTTCCATTCTGTCCATGATATTCTTAACATCCTTCTCCAAAACCACATTTCTGCAGCCTGTATAACCTCTCCTCGTCTGCCTTCCTCAAGGTCCAAGTTTCACAGCCATACAACAATACAGACCAAACAAATCATTTCACAAACCTCCTCCTTAGATACATAGATATTTTCGAGTTGGTGACTAATTTCTTGATCTTACCAAATGCTTCTTTTGCCATGGATAAAAATAGGGAAATGGTAATTCAGGTGTAAAACCCACATTTCTGTCTTGAAACCTTCTGCTGGAAATCCGTATTACATGGACAGTGTCAATAGACTACTACAGACACAGGACGGCTCCAAAGGGTATATAATTATAATTAGTCTGCAGAAAGAGTTACACAAGTTATAGGAAAACGCGATACGTAAATAAATACGAGGGAACAGAAACCAAAACCGATACATCTGCAATTCAGAAGATTTGTAGGAAAACGTGATACGTAAATGAATATGAAGGAACAGAAACCAAAACCGGTACGTCTGAAATTCAGCAGATTTGACAACTACACAAGGTTAGATATACCAAATTTTATTTGTAGCCAAGATGAAACTCCCAGCAAACTGAGTGGCAAGAAACCTGATGAGAGAAGAAGAAACGCTGTTTCAGCGGCAGACTGCCCAGTGTTCCGACCAAAAACAGCTGGGTCAGTTAAAGAAGATTGCAGCGGATGTTTGTCGTTGTAGCACATTTTACGGAACACTAAAATGCTTCTTGCAGCCCTGAGCAATTCTCGGAAAGAGTGTTTAAATTGTCCTAACTCATTTTTTGCCATTTGATAGAATTGTAGCCAGAATCGTTTCTTTTAACTCCTATCGCTTCTTCCTAATGAACACCATATTCTTTGGAAGCTTGAATTTCAAGTCAATGGCACCTTTTGTGGGCTTGTTTAATGTGAATGGGGTTCATCATCTGAATAATGATAAAGAAAATGCCCAACTGGAAAGCCCCAGGTCCCGATGAAGTCCATGGATACTGGCTCAAAAACTTCAAGGCTCTACACCCACGAATAGCAGAACAACTCCAGCATTGTATCTCAAATCACCATGCGCCCAAATGGATGATCACAGGAAGGACATCCTTAGTACAAAAAGACAAGAGTAAGGGAAATTTAGCCAGTAACTACAGGCCTATCACCTGCCTACCAATAATGTGGAAGTTACTAACAGATATCATCAGTGAAAGGCTATACAACTACCTAGAGGAGACAAACACCATCTCCAACCAACAGAAAGGCTGCAGAAGGAAGTGTAGGGGCACAAATGACCCGCTCCTGATAGACAAAATGATAATGAAGAACAGTAGGAGAAGGAAAACCAACCTAAGCATGGCATGGATTGACTATATGAAAGCCTTCGACATGATACCACACACATGGCTAATAGAATGCCTGAAAATATAAGGGGCAGAGGAAAACACCATCAGCTTCCTCAAAAATACAATGCGCAACTGGAATACAATACTTACAAGCTCTGGAATAAGACTAGCAGAGGTTAATATCAGGAGAGGGATATAACCAGGGCGACTCGCTGTCCCCACTACTCTTCGTAGTAGCCATGATTCTCATGACAAAAGTACTACAGAAGATGGATGCCGGGTACCAACTCAAGAAAAGAGGCAACAGAATTAACCCTCTGATGTTCATGGACAACATCAAGCTGTATGGTAAAAGCATCAAGGAAATAGATACCCTAATCCAGACTGTAAGGATTGTATCTGGGGACATCAGGATGGAGTTTGGAATAGAAAAATGTGCCTTAATCAACATACAAAAAGGCAAAGTAACAAGGACTGAAGGGAAAAACCTACCAGATGGGAGAAACATCTAACACATAGATGAAGCTGGATACAAATACCTGGGAATAATGGAAGGACGGGATATAAAACACCAAGAGATGAAGGACACGATCAGGAAAGAATATATGCAGAGACTCAAGGCGATACTCAAGTCAAAACTCAATACCAGAAATATGATAAAAGCCATAAACACATGGGCAGTGCCAGTAATCAGATACAGCGCAGGAATAGTCGAATGGACGAAGGCAGAACTCCGCAGCATAGACCAGAAAACACATGACAATACACAAAGCACTACACTCAAGAGTAAGTAAGGACAGGCAATACATAATACGAAAGAAAGGAGGGAGAGGACTACTAAGTATAGAGGACTGCGTCAACATCGAGAACAGAGCACTGGGGTAATATCTGAAAACCAGTGAAGACGAGTGGCTAAAGAGTGCATGGGAAGAAGGACTAATAAAAGTAGACGAAGACCCACAAATATAGAGACAGGAGAATGACAAACAGAACAGAGGACTGGCACAACAAACCAATGCACGGAAAATACATGAGACAGACTAAAGAACTAGCCAGCGATGACACATGGCAATGGCTACTGAAGGGAGAGCTAAAGAAGGAAACTGAAGGAATGATAACAGCGGCACAAGATCAGGCCCTAAGAACCAGATATGTTCAAAGAACGATAGACGGAAATAACATCTCTCCCATATGTAGGAAGTGCAATACGAAAAATGAAACCATAAACCACATAGCAACCGAATGCCCGGCACTTGCACAGAACCAGTACAAAATGAGGCATGATTCAGTGGCAAAAGCCCTCCACTGGAGCCTGTGCAAGAAACATCAGCTACCTTGCAATAATAAGTGGTACGAGCACCAACCTGAGGGAGTGATAGAAAACGATCAGGCAAAGATCCTCTGGGACTATGGTATCAGAACAGATAGGGTGATACGTGAAAATAGACCAGACATGACGTTGATTGACAAAGTCAAGAAGAAAGTATCACTCATTGATGTCGCAATACCATGGGACACCAGAGTTGAAGAGAAAGAGAGGGAAAAAATGGATAAGTATCAAGACCTGAAAATAGAAATAAGAAGGATATGGGATATGCCAGTGGAAATTCTACCCATAATCATAGGACCACTAGGCACGATCCCAAGATCCCTGAAAAGGAATCTAGAAAAACTAGAGGCTGAAGTAGCTCCAGGACTCATGCAGAAGAGTGTGATCCTAGAAACGGCGCACATAGTAAGAAAAGTGATGGACTCCTAAGGAAGCAGGATGCAACCCGGAACCTCATACTATAAATACCAACCAGTCGAATTGGTGGATTGTGATAGCGCAAAAAAAAATAATAATAATAATAGCAAAGCTGTTACAGCTAGAGAACTAATGCTGATGCCTATGAGGTTATTCGTTAATAATAATGATAATAAGAAACTGGAAGCTAGAAAAAAAAGAATAAAAAAACAGAAAACTCCCTATTATCACATTTCATCTGGTTTGCCGCGGACGTTGGCACGTCACGGAAAATGGCATCCAGACATGGAAAGGCCACAGCAGCAGCAGCCGATTTTTCTAATACCTTGAGATGGCAAAAAAGTAAAAATTACATTAAGTCAAGAAGACTATAAACACTGGCTTTTGTGGCTGTTGTTGTATTTGCTTTTCTTTCGTAAATGCAGTAGGTTTTAGACAGCTGCATACCATCCAGTGGGTACAAATATCATCATATCAACCCGTGGGTAAAAATTATCATCATACCATCCAGTGGGTATTAATACCATCAAACCACCCAGTGGGTACAAATACCATCATATAAGGCTGGACGAATGTAACGGCAATAGATTCTGAGAAACTGTAGCAATTTTTCATGCGTAATGAGACTTAGATGATCAAGGTAGAAGTGTAAACAACTAGATTAGTTTAGTGTAAGTTACTTCCTGATTTCTCTCTTATTTTGCTTTGTGTAAAAGCGTTTTACTCCAAAATTAACAAACGCAGAAAAAGATAAGAATTTCAGGCTGTTAATACTGTTTTAACGTAGAAAAAATAGCTGTTTTATAAGGACGACGCTAAAAATAAAGGGCACTGTATATATATTATATATATATATATATAATATATATATATATATATATATATATATATATACATACATATATATATATAATATATATATATATATATATATATATATATATATATATATATATATATATATATATATATATATATATATATATATATATATAATGTTAATACATACATACATACACTTACATCTGCGTGCACGCGTGTATTAATGCCCATTATAGATCGCGCCATTCCATCAACCATACACCACCTTAATAGCTTCCACAGAACCAGGACCTTGTTCCACAGGACACAACAATATTCGTGCGTGTTCCGTCACCTGAGAACATAAATAGGTCGCCCTTTAGTGTCGGCGGATTAGCATTTGCCTGTAGGGGTAAAGGGGCAGGAGGGTGGTTAAGGGGTTGTGGGGGGTAGGGGGTGTTAGGGGGGTAGTAGTCGTAGTAGAAGCCCCCTTTAGCTAAGGATAAATTGCCTTTGAGTGAAAGATGATGGGTAATGGATTCAAAGGGGGAAGGGGGGGGAGGGAGGTGTTGTTTTCGTTCTTCTTCAGAAGTAAGGAAAATGTTTAGTGTCGTATCCCTCTACAAAAATATGTGTATGTATATATAGTACACACACACATCATATATATAATATATATATATATATATATATATATAATATATATATATATATATATATATATATATAAGTGAATCACGGAAATATGAAACGATATGAATATAAAAATAAAGGGAAATACTACGATCACCCTGGAAAGAAAGGTGAAACGTAAAAAAGAAAAGTTTAAAAAAAAAGGTGGCGTTCCCATTAATCACCTAAAAAAGAAAAAAAAAAAAACCGAAAAACCAAACGGGGGACGAGAAGCGCTGTCGCGCTGTCGTCGTACGAACAGCGCTTAGGCACGAGCTCCATTCTCAAATCTTCCAAACCTAGCCTTACTTTCTTCTTCTTCTTCCTCTTCTCTTCTTCTTCTCTGCTACGGAAATCGACGTGTGGGCTTTGTTAATGGGAGTATATATAGCCTTTGTGACGGCTCACCCTCGTGAGTACGTATATAATATAGCTTACCACCTCATCATCGTCATCATCGTCATCGTACTGCCGCTACTTTGTATTCAATCTATCCGGATCCAAGGTGAAATTGTAATGTGCGACTACACTTCACGTGTTCTGTACTTTAAGTGTGTGTGTGTGTGTGTAGTGTGTGTGTGTGTGTGTGTGTGTATGCGTGTGAGTTTGTGTGTGTACGTGTATATATATATATATATATATATATATATATATATATATATATATATATATATATATATATATATATATATGATACTATATCTATATGTGTGTGTAAATATATATATGACTGTGAAATATTTTCTGTTAAAATATTAACTTTCTAATTTTTTGCCGTATTTATGAGTTCTTTCAATTATATGTATATATATATATATATATATATATATATATATATATATATATGGCACAGGATATTGGTACGGCAGCCGTATCCCTGATTGCGATAGATATTGATACGGCAGTGAATTGCGCATGCGTCAATTTCAGACTTCCTGCCTTACAAATAACATAGTGTAGTGGAGGTATGTCAGATTCTGTCAGTGGTGCCGTATTGTGCTACTGACTTGCAATAGGTAGGGCAGTTTGCTAACCATGCAGCAATTGCTAGAGCTATGGGTACGGCACTAGAAGATCAGCGACGGTAGTAATAATAGTCGAACTCAATTCAAAATGTCAAAGTGAAGCCCCATACTGTCATCACCAAAGCATTTTGACAGTAAATGAAAATATAAAAAATCACAATAATACTTATTCATACTTAGATTTTTACTATATAAATGAAAAATAAAACTAAACTAATCTATCTGTGAACTTCATATCTTCTTTGAATCTCCTCTGAACATCGGTTTTCGCCGAAAAACAGATGCTTTCAGGTTTCAGCGAGCTGAAAAAAACAATTGACGTCTACGAAGAGTCAAACTTCCAGAAATTGTATATCCGTAGGTCACGAACGATCGAATCGGCCCTGAAAAAGAGCTCCGAAGAGGAGATACAAAGAAGACTTCAAGTACACAGAAATCGTGCTCTGCTGTATTCATGGTAGGAAGGAAAACTACCAAAGTCGATCCTCTGGTAAACGGCTTAATCAATCATAAGTAATCATCCAAATAAGGTCTATACTAACAGCATGTTTCTCGTACTGGACGCACTACTGACTGCTGCACTACCTTACTAGCTAAGCTTCAAATCTTCTTTGAATCTCCACTTCGGAGCTCTTTCAGGGCCGATTTGATCATTCGTGACCTACGGATATATAATTTCTGGTAGTTTGACTCTTCGTTAGACGTCAATTGCCTTTTTCAGCTAGTTGAAACCTGAAAACTGATGTATTATTACACGGTTCACGTTGCTAGGTCGTCACTTTTTGCTGTCATTGATATGACTGAGACGGTAAACAAGGGTTCGCGCATGTGCAATTCACAGCCGGACCAATATCTATCGCAATCAGGGATACGGCTGCCGTACCAATATCCAGTTCGTATATATATATATATATATATATAATATATATATATATATATATATATATATATATATATATATATATATATACATACACGCATAATCTATAGTGATCAATACTTTTGTGAATGCGTGTTTGTTGCTGTCTTGTCTTACATGTCTTGATTTTTCTTTTTTCTTACGCAAACGAATGTTTCAAGTTGCCAACGCCGACCATTTCAAAGCCACGTAATTCAAACTCGCGTTGCTGAAGCCTGCAATCTATCTATACCCGTTACTCTACGTAGACTTGACACTTGACATGCAAGCCCTCATTTATCCTCAAATAAAATCAGAACGAAATCAATCTCCTACTTACAATACCGAGTCCCTCATCTAAGCTGGGAAATTGATGCATTCCCCCCCACAGGTGTTTATCATTCTGATATCGATAAACACAGAAAATTGTTTCGAATCCCTTCCTGGAAGGGATAGATGTAAACATCGGGAGGAATTCCGTGGAACCAGATACAAAAGAAAAGACGAATAAAAAAAATAACAGATTTACAACAAGAAATATGTGATTTTTAGCTCAATGTCCCTATGGGTGTGTGGTCGGGGGGAGGGCGCGAGGGGTATTGTTAGATTTGCATAAAACGTGTCAGTTTGTAAACCGGACATAAGTCTCGGATTTTATTTCCGTTCGAGCATTAACCGAATCCTTCCTGTATGAGTGAATCGTGGGTAGGCTTTGGAATGTTATTTTCCATAGTTTATTTTTATTTTTATTTTTGTTTCAAGCTCATTTCGTTTTTTTATGGGAACCTAAAGTCTTTCCCGTTGATGAATGAATCATACTGATGGAACAGTTTTTTTTTCATAAATAGTGAGGTTAAATGCATTCATTATAATATACACACACATATATAAAACATATATACCATATATCCTTGTACATATGTATTTATACATAAGATATAGATATATATATATATATATATATATATATATTATATATATATATATATATTAAATACATACGTACATACACTAATATATTAATATATATATATAATATATTTATATCTATATTATTTTTTTTTATATATATATGCGCTAATATGTGCGCGCTCGTTCACGACATATAAGAAATAAGAAAAATTACGCTTACGACATAAACCGACACACACACACACACACACACACACCTTACCGGCAAGACATAAGACCCACTTCGGAGGGCGACTGCTGCTACTACTACTCCCCTTTACTTAAAACTTGTATTTACGACCAAAAGCACTCCGGGTCGTAACTTTGGAGTATGTCAATAAAGAGTCCCTTAAGGCGTAAAGTTCAGGTAAGGATAAGGATCCATCTCTCCCTCCCCCGGTAATGGTGCCTCTCTTGAGGGCTGTCAGAATCTTGATTCAGTTACGTTACGTTTGATATTCTGACCAGATGTTAACTAATCAGAGAAAATGAGAGATGAACTTATGCTTGAGTTTTTTATCTATTCATTTCTTGCAGGGAAAAATTTGGTAATAATTGTGATACGTTAGAACACTTAGTGCTTAGAGGCCACTTTTTGTTTTGGACAGAGCAGAGGTGAAACTCCTCTGCAAAGTTTTGAATTAATTACACTTTTTAATATATCTAAAAACACTCTGGTTCACCTTTCCACATATGGTAAGGTTTTAATTAAACTTTTATGCGTCTTTATACAAACAAAAACACAAACACACACACATATATATGCGTGTGTGTGTATGTATGTGTGTAAATACATACCTACATATATATATATATATATATATATATATATATATATATATATATATATATACACACATCAGGAAATCTTCGAGACAAAAGCAGCAAAGAAGCCCCAACATAAGCCAGCATGAAAAGGGTCATAGTTTATTACAATAAGAGATGTTTCATGCTGACGTCAGCGCATCCTCAGTCTGCAATTAATAATACTATAAGCAAAATACATCACATTCATTAAATCACACATACAAAATCAAACATTACACATAAAAAATTAAAACTACGTACAAAATCCAAAGTAAAGAAGGGGAAAAATAAAAAAAATAAAAATAAAAAAATATATATATATATATATATATATATATATATATATATATATATATATATAATTTGAAAAATTAAAATTTTTAGTAACCTATTCGAAAGCACAGAAAAGAAGGAAGGAATGACAGGCGAAACGGCCATAAACGCCCAAAGAAACTCAGGCCAGAGAGAGAGGCGCGGCAGAGGCATTTGCATTCCTGCTGGTTTACGTTGGGGCTTCCTATGCTGTTATATATATATATATATATATATATATATATATATATTATATATATATATATATATATATATATATATATATATTATATATATATATATATATATATATATATATATATATATATATATATATATAAACAATTGATCTCAATAGCTGTAACATTTTGTCTTTCATACGTATTCATCATCAACACTTCGCTACAATAAAGGAGAGTTGTATCAACATTCCCTTCACATCTTAAAAACAGACCCTACTATATCTCCTCATACCACACCTCTCTTTAGCATATACTCTCTCCAACTATTTGTTATAACATTCTCTAAAGAGCCCCATACACTGAACGATTGTAGGAAGGACTGTCTGTATCGTTCGTGTCCAAACGATCTCAGCTGAAATCTGTCACCGTGTCTGTCACGACCAGGTTGCTGGCTTGCGACTTAAGTCTGTCATACGCAGGTCATTCAATGTATGGGTTTGTCTGCCGATATAACGCTATCGCGCTCGTCTCCTCTAGAGGTGATGCCATGTCTTCTCGAGACAAAGTCTTTGTTCAGACTGAAATCGGTGCGGAGATCGTTCATACTGTATGAATAGTGTGTGTGTGTGTCGATAACTACAATCGTTCAGACAGTCGTTCATACAATCGTTCAGTGTATGGAGCCCTTAACTCTTACACTGAGGAACAGGACTGTTGCATTCCTCCAAGCCTTTCCTCCTCACAGCACACACCTCTTTTCTTCTCAAAGGGTTCTACGGTAATCCTTCTTCAGCCTTCCCTCCCTCTTCTGCTTTGAAATTCATCTCCTCCCTCATCCTTTGCTTCAAGCGTCATGAAAGCACGAAAATAGCTTCGTCATATCATGCATAAAAAGATTATACAATTATGATTAGGTCCACAAAGCACAAAGCTTCACATTGTGATACCGTTGCTTTCAATAAGGAATTACTACAATCTACAGCTCTCTGCTGTGCTTTGTGGACTAAACTCCAAAAACTATTCACACACACACACAGACAAAACGCTTTCATATGCTGCTTTTCATTTGTGTGAGAACTGGTTCCTTTTTTACTGTATACTTTTTAAGTTGTATGAATTTTAATTCTTGTAAATTTTCTTTCTCTCAACTATACTTTAAAATAGTTTCTTGTAAATTTTAACGAAGTTTGTTATATATACTTGCAGATTGAAGATGCACAAAGAAAGCCTCTCTTTGGAATAAATCAATATATATATATATATATATATATATATATATATATATATATATATATATATATATATATATATCTTTATACATACACACACACACATATATATATATATATATATATATATATATATATATATATATATATATATATATATATATATATAGTATATTGTCATACATGAGATTTTGCTAATTGAGTCCTGGGAACAATTTGGCTTGTTCCCTGAAAACGTAAGCCCATTATTAAAAAAAAAAATAGCCATGCATATTAATATGTCCTGCAAAATTAATCTATTCGTCGTGCAGTTACCCCACCACAGAGAGAGAGAGAGAGAGAGAGAGAGAGAGAGAGAGAGAGAGAGAGAGATAAATTATCCAGCTATTTTCAATCAGGCCGCTCTTCAAAATGTCACTGATAATGTCATACGGCTGCGGGAGTGTCTCTCTCGGATTCTTTTCACCTTGACAATTGCCCTTTTTTTTTATTCCCAAAATTTTGTTCTACTCTTCTGCTTTCTTTCGTTTTCATCCAGATAGGAGTCGATAATGCTGAAGAAAACGGAGGATTAAGTGTAAACGAAAAGACAGAAAACGGAGGTACCAGGTCATTAGTCGACACTGTTAGTTCATAGAAGGGAAAAAGGGACATTAATTGTTTAGACTCTAGACTTATACGTATATGCATGTATATATATATGATATATATACATATATACTGTATATATGCTAGAGTAGGTACGTATGTATTAACAGTACGTTTAAATGTCCAAGATGGTTGTTTTTAAAAAATTTCCTACTAATTGCAGGTTGTCTTAAGACAATGCACTTGCAAGAAAGAGAATCATTCCTTGAAGACAATCTGTAATCCACTCTCAAAGTCTGTTATGTTAGCAGTGAAACAAAGTCTATTATGCCACCAATGAAAGACAAGGTCAGTCATGCAAGCAGTGACATACAAAAGGTCTGTTATTTCCAGCAGTGAAAAACATATATGACAAACTTGAGGTGTCGACACTCCTCGAAGGGAGAAAGTTACTTCGGTTTTCCTGGAATATCATCTTTCGCCCCCGAACCGTTCAAAACAGGTGATGCCTCTGCAGCCATCTGCCCAATTTTTAGGGGGGCGTGGGAGTCCCAAGGAAGATTCTGGATTATCCGGATAAGGCGAACTTGCGTATCTTACAGAAGAAGATTTAGGGCAAACTTTACTGCAAGTTGGGCTGGTCCAGCCCCCAAAAGTTCGGGTATTTATTCGCAGGATGAGAGTGGCAGTTTATTACGGGTGGATTGGCTGAGAAAATGGCGATCGCTTTTGGAGGTAAAAAAGGGGGAGGGGGTCGTTTTACCCCCGGAACCCTGGCTCTTTGTGGCTATGTCATGACATCCTCAGAAGAAAATGGTGGTTTTTTTTTTTACATCACATTCAAGGACATTTTTACAGTAGTTTCCTTCGCAAAAATCTCTCTCTCTCTCTCTCTCTCTCTCTCTCTCTAGGCTATCTCTCTCTCTCTCTCTCTCTCTCTCTCTCTCTCTCTATATATATATATATATATTTATATATATATAGATATAATAGATGATTGACTTAATCTGAGATAATTCTCTCTCTCTTCTATATATATTTATATATACATATATACACACACACATATATATATACATTTGGAAGAGAGAGAGGAGAGAGAGAGAGAGAGAGAGAGAGAGAGAGAGAGAGAGAGAGACGAGAGAGGAGGATCGAGAGAGAGAGGATAGAGATTAGAGAGAGGAGAGAGAGAGGAGGAGAAGGCGGGGAGCTAATTATCTCATATGCAGATGGTTACACGCACAAACACATATAATATACATACACACATGTGTATATATATATAATACATACATACATACATACATACATACATACATACATACAACTATTTCCCACCCCGCTAAATTTTCAGACACACATCCAGTACTGTAGTCTTCTGTCAACTTCCAGATTACAAGTCAAACATCACATGTGTTTGTCCCATGCACAGCAAACGCCAGTGAACTTAATGGGATTACTCTTCGTGTCTGTTTAATGGGTTACGGTCTCTCTTTCGTAAACAGACACACACACACGATGACTGGTTTTGTTGTTAGCAAAAATGTAACCAGTAGAACTTAGAATATCCAAAGAGTCACTAATATCCATAAACTGGTTGGGAATAACTTGTAGCATACCCGAGATTATTTTTCTTTTACAAGTATGGAATACAAGTCTGGAATATCGGGAATAACCTGTAGCATATCCGAAATTTTTGTTCTTTTCCAAGTATGGAATACAAGTCTGGAATATCTAACTCCAGCTTGGATACCAGCCTGGAATACCGAGTTCTAGTTGAATACCAGTTTGGAATACTCAGCTGTAGCTCGAATACCAGCTTGGGATACCAGCTGTAGCTCAGATCCCAGTCTGGAATGCCTGATTTTAGCTTGGATAACAGTGGCCAATACCAATTATAGTTGGATAACAGTCCGGAATACCAATTCTAGTTTGGATAACAGTCTGGAATACCAATTCTAGTTTGGATAACAGTCTGGAATACCAATTCTAGTTTGGATAACAGTCTGGAATACCAATTCTAGTTTGGATAACAGTCTGGAATACCAATTCTAGTTTGGATACCATTCTGGAAAACCCAGCTCATGCTTAGATATCAGTCTGGAATACCAATTCTAGTTTGGATACCAGTCTGGAATAACAATTCTAGTTTGGAAAGCTGTCTGGAATCTGAAATACCAAACCCTGGTTTGGGACCGCAGCTTGGAATACCCAGCGTGAAACAGCAACACAGGTTGTAGTAACAGATTGAATCGCTAAGCACTTTAATCTAATAATACCCAACACAGGTTTGTTTTAACTTTCGGACATGCCCAGTACTGGTTTGAGGTTTGGGGTATCAGCTTCGAAGAGTCAGTACTTAATGTGTCTCTCCACAACACCAGACTGTTAGAAATGAGGAATCTTTATTCATTTCTGACTACTTTCATCAGAATTATGGCGGTCTGTGTGTGATCAATCTTTTGGATAAAAGCTTTTAGTAGTTACCTTGGTAGGTGAACCTCTTCTCAAGAGTAACTTAGGAATTTGCACCAGACCTTAGGAATAGGGTGTAGGCAGCAAAGGCCACTTGTGTGGCCAGGTTAGGAAGATGAATGACATTTTATCACGTTGCAATCATCACCATGCGTATCATCAATATCATTGTCCACCAAAATACCAAGTCATTCGTCAGTAACGTGTTACACTTTTATCTGATATGTGTCTCTTATTTGTCATTACTATACCAAAACTAAATGGTAGCAATATCATAACAGAAAGTGCCTGTCATCGCCCCAAAAGTGAGGGGAAACTCTTGTCTAAAAATTGTACAGGAATCGAGAGAAAACCTTTGGAAAAAAAAGGGGAAAACAGACTTCTACCGGCGGCCATCAACATCGCGGTTAGACCCAATTCCATATGTTACCCGCGCAGGAAATGACACGAAATTCCCCCATTAAAAGACTTCACGTAAACTGAGAGTGTATTGACTTCTCTGGCAAATGGCCGAGCGAGCGACCTTCCTCTCAGGTTTCGCTGTTGGGATATCTCTGAAAACAAACGGCCTGGCTTCACTGGGTGCTTTTTAAGTTTTCCCGCTTTTTTTCAGTTTCTGCTTTTTAAGTTTTTCTGCTTTTCAAGTTTTCCCCTTTTTAGGTTTTCCTGCTTTTTAAGTTTTCCCGCTTTTTTTAAGTTTTCCTGCTTTTTAAGTGTTTCTGCTTTTCAAGTTTTCCCTTTTTTAGGTTTTCCTGCTTTTTAAGTTTTCCTCTTTTTGGGTTTTCCTCTTTTTGGGTTTGCCTCTTTTTAAGTTTTCCTCTTTAAGTTTTCCTGCTTTTTAAGTTTTCCTGCTTCGATCATATTGCCTAGCAGCTGTCTTTTGTTCATATATGCAACTTTTCTTTCGGCCGATTTTTTTTAACCGACGTCTTCCCTGTTCCTCTCTCCAGGGCTAGAATAAATCCGAAGATTTCGTAATCTACGTTTCGGGGATTTAATTGGTAAATCCTTTAACTCAAAGAAAAAAACATTACATGTAATCTCTTCAGATATGGAAATTCGTAGATTTCGTAATCTACCTTTTAGTGGATTTAATAGGTAAACCACTTTACGCAAAGACAAAAACATTGCAAATAACATATACCTATTTAAGTGCTCCCTTCAGAAATAGAAATTCGTATATTTTGTAATCCACCTTGCCGTGGATTTAATTGGTAAAACAATCTGGAACATTTAGAGGCACGAATTCACAAACTGACATTAGATGATTCCAGGGTTAGAGAACAAATTCCTATTCAAGAATTCTCATCCGAAATACCTACATACACGAATTGACAAACTGACGTTAGGTGATTCCAGGGTTAGAGAACTAATTCCTATTCAAGCAATCTCATCAGAAATATCTAGAGACGCGAAATGACAAACTGACATCAGGTGATTCCAGTGTTAGATAAATTCCTATTTAAGTGATATTTTCAGGAATATTTACAGACGCGAATTGACAGATTGACATTATATTATTCCAATGTTAAATCACTCCACGACAAACGTTACGAAGTTCGTCAGTTGAGTCATTTCACTATTTGCCATTTGCATCGGGGCTGAAAGAAACACATTTGCATTTTCGATTGGAAGAGAGCGATTACGAGGAATAAAGCTGTCCTCTCCTCTCTCTCTCTCTCTCTCTCTCTCTCTCTCTCTCTCTCTCTCTCTCTCTCTCTTCCCCCAAGATCCTTCAAAGCCGATAACAGTATTTGATATAAACGACAAAGAAAAATATAGCTGTTGTGTGTGTGTGTGTGTGTGTGTGTCTCTCTCTCTCTCTCTCTCTCTCTCTCTCTCTCTCTCTCTCTCTCTCTCTCTGCACTTCAAAGCAGTTGGTAGTATTGGAAATGAACGACAAAGAGAAATACCCCTGTTCTCTCTCTCTCTCTCTCTCTCTCTCTCTCTCTCTCTCTCTCTCTCTCTCTCTCTCTCTCCAGCATATTAATCCAGCGAGTCCTACCTTTCCAGGAACCGGGGAGCTCACTGTTCCTGAAGGCTAATGGTCTATCTTAGATTATTTTTCATATATCCGCGTTCTCCAATTTTCTCTTTTTCCAGAAAAGCCGAAGTGAAAGGAGAGAAAAAGGTTCATTCATTTTCGTTAATCACCTTGAAACTTTCGTTATAAACTACGCAATTTGTTTAGTGAAATTTCTTTCTGCAATACGCATTTTATTTAGCGCAGTTTCCTTCCACAATGCGCAGTTCATTTAGTGCAATTTCTTTCTGCAATACGCATTTTATTTAGCGCAGTTTCCTTCCACAATACACAATTCATTTAGTGCAATTTCTTTCTGCAATACGCATTTTATTTAGCGCAGTTTCCTTCCACAATGCGCAGTTCAATTATTGCAATTTCTTTCTTGCAATACGCACTTTATTTAGCGTAGTTTCCTTTCACAATACGCAATTCATTGAGTGCAATTTCTTCCGCAATACGTAATTTATTGATTGAACTTTCCTTCTGCAATGCGTAATTTATTTAGTTTAATTTCCTACTGCAATACGCAATTTATTTAGTGCAATTTAATTTTGCAGTACGTAACTGATTTAGTACAATTTTTTACTATAATACGCAATTCATTTAGTGCAGTTTTATTCTGCAATATGTAACTGATTTAGTTTAATCTTTTACTACAATAAGCAATTTATTAAGTGCAATTTTATTCTCCAATACGCAATTTATTTAGTGCAATTTTCTATTGCCATACGCAATTTATTTGGTCCAATTTTATTCTGAAATATGTAATGTGTAATGAATTTAGCACAATTTCCTACTGCAAAACTTAGTATATTTAGTACAATTTTAATCTGAAATACTCAATTTTATTTAGTTGAATTTTAATCTGAAATATACAATTTATTTAGTGCAATTTTAATCTGAAATACTCAATCTATTTAGCACAATTTTAATCTGAAATACTCCATTTATTTAGCACAATTTGAATCTGAAATACGCAATTTATTTAGTGCAATCTTAATCTGAAATACGCAATTATTTAAGAGCAATTTATCTGACGGGCTGATAAAATCAGCATCATCTCAGGAGACGACTGTTTAAATTTGCCAAGCTCTCGTCCAAATGTTAACTGGACTGTATTTTGATATCATTATATTCGCTGCGAGCTCTCTGCAGCAAAATATTGTGCTTCCAATTAGAATTCGAGTGGAATGTTTTTGACGTGGATTAAAAAGCAACCGAGCGAAATCCGGAAGGAATTTACGAGTGAAATGAAAGAGAGCTTCGCGACTGAATGCTAATGGTGTCATTCAGCGGAATTTATGACGAATGAGTCTGGCGAATGAAATTCATTCAGGGAGGTTTACGAGTGAAAGCGAATTAGGTGAAATGACGCGGATTTATGAATAATACGAAAGAGATGGATAGTGAATTCCAGATCGTTCACGAGTGAAAATGAACTGAGTGCACGACGATATTTTTTGAGTAATATGAAAGAGATTGGATACTGAACTCCAAAATAATTGAGAGTGAATTCACAGAGAACGGAGGGGAATTCAAAGAGTGAATGAAGAATATTCAAGGCACCTGTCTCACAGAGAACGGAAGGGAGGGGGGGAGATTCAAAAAGTGAATGAAGATAAGAAGTGAATTCAACGCCACATATTTGGAAGAATATTCAAGAAACCTGTCCTGAGGGGAATTCAACGAGTCACATAGGCTGACAAGTGAATTCAAGGTTATA
>NC_087219.1:31871428-31888928 GCF_015104395.2 Macrobrachium nipponense
TTCCAACTGCGGGAAGAGGTGGCGTAATTTAGCTTGCTTGGCGGATTCGCAATACGATGAGTAGCAGGAAGGGAACTGGCATTTCTCATCTATGAAATCAGCAACAGTCCTAACAAAAAGATACAAAAAGCATTCATAGATATATTAGAAGGATATAATCCTTCAAACTGGAACAAATCTAATGAAAACATCTTGAAAATAATTGAAGAAGTTCCAAATAAAATCCAAGTGGTCAAGAGACTCATAAAGAAAAATATACATAAACCAACATATTCCGACAAAGAAAATGAATAAGGTGAATCTTGTGAATATCCTAATTGATGCATTAGGAAAAAGAATGCCAAAAGCATGCAAACTGTGTAAGGTTTGGTACAGCATAGTCAATCCACAAAACCTAATCAGAAAATGTGCTGCATGCAACATTCCGACCCATCCACAGTGTGCTGAGGTAATGCAAGATTTGAGAAAAGATACAAGAATTTTTTGTTCAACATGTCTATCATGGATAGACAATGTTATTAAATCAAGATTGAATGTACAAATAGTTGAGGATGAAGAAGAAGATAAGAAGAAGAAGAATAAAGAGAAGAAGAAGAAGAAAAAGAAGAAGAGGAAAACGGAAGAGAAGTAAACAAAAATGAAATGACAAAAAAAAATAAGGAAAACAAAGAACAAGTAAAAGTATGGGATGCAGAGATACCTCTTGATACTACATATGAGGCAAATAAAGCAGCATACCTACGAAGGAAATAAATTACGATATGACAACAGAAAAGCAAATCCCGAAGAGCTCTACCCAGATCTACACAATGACGGGAAAGAGGAAAAATAGACAAGAAAGACAAAATCTGCAACCTTTTGAAAAGAGGGAATTGCAGATTTGGAGAAAGATGTTACTACAAACATCCTAAGGATATGTCAAAACTATGAAATATATGGTAAATGTGTCATACTTAGATGGCTATGGGGATGATTGCAGAGATCTGCATCCAAAAATATGTAAAAACCTAAAAGAAGGAAAAGGATGTAAGTTCGACAAAAAATGCAAATATATGCACCCTGTAGCCATGAATCATAATCAAATAAATAACCAACCAAGTAATAAAATCCAAAATAAGAAAGAAACAAATAAAGAGAGAAATCAAGAATATCAGGTAAAAGAGAAAAGCAAACCACCAATGAGATATGCAGAGGGGTGGTGTCAGCAAAAAAATTTCAAAGCATCAGCTCCGAAATTCTACTCAAGAGATAATAACTGTATTTATTATGCAAGAGGATATTGCAGAAACGGAGAAAATTGCAGATTCAGACACAAAATTAATAATTATGATGAAGGAAGATCAAATATTATGGAAAAGTTGGATTTTTTAATGTCAGAATTTCTGGAAATGAAAAAAAGAACAACATACCAGAACAGGAAAGAGACATGGGAAAATCCTTATTACTACCAATATTAAATGAGGAGAAAACACGCAAACCATCATAGTGATGAATGCGCAGGTTTAGTTACGAGTAACTCAAAAAGAAAAATAGAGTACTTAGAAGAACTAACCCAAAATGAAAAGAAAATAGATATAATGAATATAAGTGAAACCTGTATTCCCAAGAGACTGGGAATGATGATCAAATAAAGGGTTCCAAACTTATAGATCAAGATAGAGAAAAAATAGGAATCAAGGGGGAACCGCAATATATGGGAAAGACAAAAAACAAGGAAAAAATATATGAGAAATATAGTAACTCAGAATGTGAACTAATAGCGGTAGAATTTGAATCTGAAAAATTGATGAACATAGTAATATATAGACCTCCTAATACTAAAGAGTTTGACTTAATAATTGAAAAATTGGATGATATATGTAGAAATCACAAGGACTGGACTATTCTCCTATCTGGTGACTTCAACTTTCCTTTCGTAGAATGGAAAGAACGAATAGGAGACTGTGGTTGTACTTATACATATAAAAAAGAGAGTAATAGTAGTGCAGAAGATAAGAGGCAATTTGAAAAGCTATTAGATATGCTACTAGAACTTACCAACATATTCAACAAATAAATCACCTGCCAACAAGAAAGGAAAATACTTTAGACTAGTATTTGTGAACGAGATGAATTATGTTAAAGAAATAATAGTTTATAATGCGAGTATTTCAGATCATAATGTCATAGAATTAACAGTTCATTCCAAAGCAAGTGAAAATAGAGATAAGCAAGAAATGAAAAAGTGGGAAGGATATGGAAAAATACAACTTCTACAGTAAAAATATAAAATGGTCAGAAATTAATGAAGAATTAAACAAAGATTGGGATAACATTTCCGTAAGTGATGACATAAGGGTAAATACGGAGATATTATATAAAATATTGGAGAAAATAGTGGATAAATATATACCGAAGAAGAAAGTAAACATCATTCATGCATACCAAGAGACAGAAGGATCTTGTTCCAGAAAATCAGAAAGTGGAAAAAAGGTCTTGCAAAAGAAAAAAATGCATGGAAAGTTATAGAACTAAAAAGTAAGATAGAAAATGCAGAACAAAAGATTATACAATCAAAAGAAAATGAAAAACGGGACTTGGAAGAAAAAACCCTATTAAATATCAAGCAAAACCCCAAACTATTATACTCATATGCGAAGAAGATGAATAAAAGAAGAATAGAAATAGGCCCTCTGAGAATTGAAGGGAGATTAACGAATGAAAAAAGGAAATTTGCAACATACTGCAGAACGATATAAGAGAGAATTCACCCCTAGAATAGATAATGAAGATAATGATATAGAAGTAAGGGACGAAAATAGTGAATATTTAGCTGACATAGAAATTAATGAAGCTGATATTGTGCAGGCAATTAATGAAATTAAAAATGGAGCTGCTGCAGGGCCGGATGGAGTCCCTGCTATTTTGTTAAAGAAAGTAGTTCATTCTATCGCAAAGCCACTTGCAATATTATTAAGACAAAGTGTAGATACAGGCAAGATTTATGATGAGCACAAATTAGCATATATCACCCCTACTTTCAAAAGTGGATCAAGACTAGAGGCAAGTAATTATAGGCCTGTGAGTCTAACATCACATATTATGAAAGTGTATGAAAGGGTAATGAAGAAAAATATTATGAAACATTTAATAATAAAAAAATAATTTTGTTTAATATAGGACACACGGTTTTCGTACCCGGAAAAAGTACACAAACCCAACTGTTAGTCCACCGTGAGAACATATTCAAAAATAAGAAAAGCGGAAATGAAACAGATGTGGTTTACCTAGACTTTGCAAAAGCTTTTGACAAAGTAGACCATAATATATTAGCAAAGAAAACTAGAAAACACAATATCGTAGATAAAGTAGGAAGATGGTTAAAAGAATTTTTACACAACAGAAAACAGATAGTTATTGCAAACGATGAGAAATCGGATGAAACCAAGGTAATATCCGGTGTGCCACAAGGTACGGTGCTAGCTGCAATATTGTTTGTTATTATGATTGAAGACATAGACAGTAATGTTAAGGATTCGTAGTGAGTAGTTTCGCTGATGACACAAGAATAAGTAGAGAAATTACTTGTGATGAAGATAGGAACGCTCTACAAAGAGACCTTAACAAAGTATATGATTGGGCAGAGGTAAATAGGATGGTATTTAACTCTGATAAATTTGAATCAATAAATTATGGAGACAGAGAAGGAAAGCTATATGCATATAGGGGACCTAATAATGAGACAATCACAAATAAGGAAGCAGTTAAAGACCTTGGTGTGATGATGAATAGGAACATGTTATGCAATGATCAAATAGCCTTATTCTGTTGGCAAAATGTAAAGCAAAATGGGGAATGTTGTTACGGCACTTGAAAACAAGAAAAGCTGAACACATGATTATGCTTTATAAAACATATGATCGTAGTCCACTTGAATATTGCAATATGATATGGTACCCACACTATCAAAAGGATATTGCACAAATAGAGAGTGTACAAAGGTCCTTTACAGCTAGAATAGAAGAAGTTAAGGACCTAGACTACTGGGAAAGACTACAATCCTTAAAATTATATAGTCTAGAAGGAGAAGAGAACGCTACATGATAATTCAGGCATGGAAACAGGATAGAAGGAATAAAAAAACAGAAAATATCATGGAACTAAAATATCAGAAAGAGCAAGCAGAGGTAGATTAATAGTGCCCAAAACTATACCAGGAAAAATAGGAAAGCAAACAGAACATTAATCCACTACGCACCAGCATCGATAATGCCAGCGGTCTATTCAATGCGTTGCCAGCTCATCTGAGGAATATATCAGGAGTGAGCGTAGATGTGTTTAAGAATAAGCTCGACAAATATCTAAACTGCCTCCCAGACCATATAAGATTGGAAGATGCAAAATATACCGGAAGATGTACTAGCAAAACTCTGGTAGACATTAGAGGCGCCTCACACTGAGGGACCTGGGCAACCCGAACGAACTGTAAGGTCTGTAAGGTAAGGTCTCTCTCTCTCTCTCTCTCTCTCCCATCCCCATTTCCCTCCTCGTCCATCCCTCTCCCACCACTGCTGCTTCTACTGCCGCAACCACCGCCATCTATCTGTTCGTCCACCTGCGCCTTCTTAGAACTTTAAGTTCCTGGAAAGTTAAGATCCGCTCCGCCTCGGCTGTGGCGCCGTTATCAACGCCCCCCCCCCCCCCTTCTCTCCCCTTCCCCCACCTCCTGGGAAATACGAAGGAAAATCTCTTCTTCCCCTAACCCTACACCCACACACAAACCCTATCTTCCCAAACCTCAACCCCACACACAAGCCTCATCTTCTTTACCACCTCCACACACAAAACTATGTTTTCACCCACACACAAACCCCAACTTCTCCCTGACCACCACACAAACCTTTCTTCCTTCCCACAAATAAACCCCATCTTCCTCCCCCACCACATAAACCCAATCTTTCTCCCTACCACCCACACAAACAAACCCCATCTTCCCAACCTCCCCTCCACCCACAAACCCCATCATCCCTTCACACATACCAACACCATCTTCTCCCCAACCCCCACACACAAAACCTGTTCTTCTTCCCCACACACAAACAAACTCCTGTCTTCTTCTTCTTCTTCCCCACCCCACTCCCACACACAAACCCCATCTCCCCACCTTAAAAATAAAATAACCAATCCAAGGGCAACACAACCTCTTCCCCTCCCCAACCCTACCCTAACCCCGCACACACAAAAAGTCCATCACAGATTATAACCCCATCTAGAGTTGCAACCGGACGTCACGACTCAATAACCAATATTTCGTCTATTTTATTTTTTCTATTTCGGACAAAAGATTTAGGAGCGAAACACAAAAATGAACTCCCTGTGCCAAACGCAGATTGGCTGGGCCATTCGGATATAATAGATTGACGCAGTTTTTTATGTGTATATAGATTTATATACACATGACACCTCGCTTCGTGCAATGCAGCGAGTTGTTTGTCAATTCCGTGTTTACAGATATCAGTGTTTTGTAGACAAACGGTTTTTATTTTTTTTAAATAAAAAAAACCCATCAAGTCAAATATGATCGTTGTCTTTTTCCTGGGCACAAAAGCAAACCGCTCTTTGGGTATGTGTCTGTACAGAGGGACCTTTTTTGGTTGGGGGGGGGGGGCGCTTTTTGAAGCCGAGTTTCATTCTTTTTAATGGCAGAGAGTCCATTTGTTTTGGTTTTTCACGTCCATGAAAAAGATATAGGAGTAATTAAGCCTAAAGTTTTGTATTACTTGTATGAAGCTATGGCGATTAAGCCCTCATGTTTATATATATATATATAATATATATATATATATATATATATATATATATATATGCACATGTGTGTGTGTGTATGTATGTATAGGTATATAATGTATAATTATTTACCATCATTTTCCCCATTTATGTATTTATGTATCCGCTTTTTGTCTGGCCACCCGTTCCTCAATCTTTCTTTCTACATGTTCTAACCGTATGTGTATAAGTATGTATGTATGTGTATTATAATTGTATATATATATATATATATATATATTATATCATATATATATATGTGTGTGTGTGTGTGTGTGTGTGTTTGTGTGTCTGTGTGTGTGTGTGTGTGTGTTTTCATATACAGAACAAAATCAAAATTACCAGAAAACAATTGCAACTTCATCCAGGCAAGAACTGACGCCATCACGCGCGTTTATCAGGTTCGTTATGGAAAATAAACAAAGACCTTTTTTTCTATTATTATTTCTGTTTACGAACAGAGAGAGAGAGAGAGAGAGAGAGAGAGAGAGAGAGAGAGAGAGGACATTAAAAAAAAAACACCCTCCATTTGTGCATGCGATTGATGATCACCCATGACCTTTCGAGAGAGGCTATTATGAAATATTTTGCGTTAGAAAAACACGCACTGGTTCACATTAGAAGACCTCCCTCCCTCCCTACCCAGGCTGGGGGTCGGCCGGGTGCGTTCTATTCTCGTGAAACTGACCAACACTCGCGCTCACTCGAGCTGCCTGTGACCGACATTCTTTTGTTATCAGTATGTTTTTTAATTGAACTGTAGCTATATTGAAATCAACGGGAAATAAAAACACGGCAGTCATGACCGGCCCCGTTATAATTCTTTTTCAGCTTTGTGGATGACTTTTGCCAGAGGGGAGGAATATTGCTTGGAAATAAATATTTGACGACTCCAAAAAAAAAAAAAAAAAAAAAAAGACGAATGCACGGTTCCAATGCTCTTCCAGGGGTGAGTTCCAGCGCTCATGTGGAATGGCAGAAAACAGCTGGGAACAAGGTTTTTTTTTTTTTTTACTTTTTTTTTAATAAAAGGACAAAGAAGAGGGATATTACTCCTCTTCATTCCGGGCAAACGGCTGCTGAATGGGGTGAATGGTGAATGGAGTGATACCGTGTGGAATGCATATACGTACGTGTGCTATTGAATTGATCAGTGATGGACTCACGACTTTGTCTCACCTGCAGCGCAGTCGTGAATAGAGGTATTTGGAATCAAGAGCGATACTTGAGAGAAACACATATTACGATACATACGCATACATAAACAGCATACATACAAACATACCCACGCATACATACATGTATACATAGACAGGGTGTCCATAAAGTCCCAGTACCATTCAGAGCAATAAATACTTGTAATGGTACTGGGACTTTATACACACCCAGTATATATATATTTATACAATATAATGCATACTTACAAACAAACATGGTAAATATAAACACACAAGACTATAAGACGACGCATGTTTGGCGGATTTAAAAAAAAATCTCGTATCATGACTTATACAACTTAGGAAACGTTGAAAGAACTTGATGAGACTTTCTGATCATTCCTATCTGATAGGAATGGATGAGAGAGAGAGAGAGAGAGAGAGAGAGAGAGAGAGAGAGAGAGAGTGAGTTCAATAAATGCTGTTAATCAACCGTGTGTGTTAAATGATTTAGTGAAATGGGTAACTATCCCCGGATATGTCTGGTTATCATTTTAAAAAATTTACGATTTTTATCAATAAATATCAAATAGCACTAAGAGACCAAGATTGAACTTACGATAGTCTGAATAAAAATGGGTTGAGCACGGCGGCGAATTTAAGCCGGGGGGTGGGCACCTGGTCACGTGCCCACCACCCCGAACCCCCATGGATATGAATAATGGAGCATTGATTTCTCTCAGTAAATCATTATTAGTAGCAAAAATTGGCTTAGTTGATGATTATTTCCACAACAACAACTGCTACTACTACTACTGTATGCATATATATGTGTGCATGTATGCATGCATATATAAATCTTGATATATATGTACCGTACATGTGAGCATGTTACATATATATATGATAATCCTAAGTCCCCCACCCTCCCACCTCCCCCCGCCATGAAAGATCTCAAGATCCGCCCACTGGTTGAGCATCTAAAAACTTGTTTTAATTTGCAGGAATATAACAAAAAATATTGTACATTTTATCGATAATAGGACTGGAGTATGCATAAACATATTATGGCGTAAAAGAATACTCGCTGAAATGACTGAAAATATGCAAATAAAACGAAATATATATTCGAGATACCCAAGAAAAGAGAACTGCCAAAAAAATGTGGGGAATCTGAAGTCTTTGGGCGACTGTTCGAAAGAGGACAGGAACTTTGGGCCCAATTCCCAGGTTTGGAGAAGAAGTCAATGAAGTGCAAACATTCTGGAGGATTGGAGGAAAACACCTCAGGAATACAAAGTTTTTGGAGGCTTGGCCAAAGAACCTCTAGCAATGCAGGCACTTTGAGTCTTGAGTCTTTGACATGAATAGCTACTATAGTAGATTCACATCAACCATGCATTTGATGTGTAGGCCAGTCCCTAGACATCAAATGCACGGTTGATGTGAATCTACTATAGCAATAAAGTATTTTTGGAGACTTGGGTAAATACCTGCTAGTAATAAAAATACCTTGGAGGCTTGGAGGAAAATTAGACAGTAATACAAACGTTTTGGAGGTTTTGGACAAATAACTACTACTAGCAATGCAGGCAATTCAAGTCTTGGGTCTTTGACATGTATACCTACTAGCAATAAAGCCTTTTTGGAGACTTGGGTAAATACCTGCTAGTAATAAAAAAAATACCTTTGAGGCTTGGAGGAAAATTAGACAGTAAGACAGTAATACACAATCTGGAGGTTTTGGGAAAATAACTACTGGCAATACAGGCTTTATGACTCTCGGATAAATACCCACTAGCAGTACAAACCATTTGGAGCCTTGGAAAAATACTAGTAATATAACCTTTTTAGGGTATTGGATAAATGCCTACCAGTAAGACAAACATTTAAGAATCTTGGGTATACACTTACTAGCAGAGCAAAATGTTTGGAGACTTGGATAAATAACTAACAGCATTGCAGACTTTTTGGAGGTTTGGGTAAATAGCTACCAGCATTGCAGATATTTTGGAGACTTGGATAAATAAATACCAGCATTGCAGACATTTTGGAGGCTTGGATAAATAACTACCAGCATTGCACACTTTTTGGAGGCTAGGGTAAATAACTACCAGCATTGCAGACTTTTTGGAGGCTAGAATAAATAACTACCAGCATTGCAGACTTTTTGGAGGCTAGAAATAACCACCAGAAATGCAGACTTTTTAGAGAGTTGGATAAATAACTACCAGCATTGCAGACTTTTTGGAGGCTAGAATAAATAACTACCAGAAATGCAGACTTTTTAGAGAGTTTTGGATAAATAATTACCAGCATTGCAGACTTTTTGGAGGTTAGGGTAAATAACTTCTAGCAATACAGACATTCTGGAGTCTTGGATAATACATACCAGAAGTACAACTTTTTGGTAGGCTAAAAGTAATGTAGGCTTTTTCGAAGCTTGGATAAAAACATAAGAGCAATATAAGCTTCTTTTTTTTTTTGGGGGGGGCCTTTTTTATGAGGCTTTAAGGGAAAAGAGTACAAATTACACAAAATGTTTACTAAAGACACAGAGGATGATAACGAAATGGAAATACAGATAAATCAAAAGAATTAAAATGGGTCCTACAAGGAATATATTCAGAGATGCCAGATTTTTTGGATGACATTTTGATAAGCAAATCATATAATTTTCCAATGGGAATCCAGATAGAAAAAAAAATAAAACCTTCAGGTAAAAATACCAGTCGTGATGGTATTAAAATCATGAAAAAATAGATATATGCTATACTTTTTCTTTGAATTATTCAGCACTCATTTTGTACTGAATATACACATTTGCTTTTCCATTTTGTTCGTTAATCAGACTGAGTGGTAAAATGGTACTACGTGCTGAGTGGCCCAGGCCAGGATCAAATTTGTTGACGAATACTGACACTGATGACATTTGCTGATGAATATTTTCCCAATTTTCCCAATCAGCATTTTCCATGGACGGGGGGACCTTTTTTTCTTTCTCTGTTGGCATTCTGTTGGTCGAGTGTTATTACAACCAGGGTTATTGAATATTAAGAAAAACCGGATGTTGTGGTGATATTTCACGCAATTTAGTTTATTACAGTTAGAGCTAACTACTTATATATTTGTTAAATTTTAAAAGCATTTCTTCCGTTTGAGACTGACTGGGACGTTATTCATGCAATATATGTACACACATATATATTTAATATATTAATTAATCTATATATATTATATATATATATAATATATAGTTATGTGGGGGTGTTGTGTGTGTGTGGGTGTGTGTGTGTTTGTTTGTATGTATATGTATTTGTATAAATGAATCACGAATATATGGAACGTGATGAATACATTAATAAAGACTTCTTGTCCTTTACTTAGCAAGGACAAGAAGTCGAAAGGCCTTGAAAAACACCATCGTTTCTCTTTCCTTCGTGGTGTCTTTTATTTAGTATTTTTTTGTGAATATATATGTTATGTTTAATTATATATGATATATAATTTATATATATTATATAATCTATGCATATACATATATATATATATATATATATATATATATATATATATATATATATATATATATTATATGTGGTGTCCATAAAGTCCAAAGTATCATTACAAGTATTTATGGTTCAGAATTGGTACTGTGAATTTATGAACACCCCGTATAATATATATATATATATACTATATATATATATATATATATATATATATATATATATATGAATAACTTGATCACGAAGTATATAAAACCTTTATATATATATAATAATATATATATATATATATATATATATATATATATAAAAATATATATATATATATATATATATATATAAACAAAACTCATTCTACTTCACCCAAATCTTTGTCTAAAGCTCTCGACACGAAAAGGGTCGACTTCAAACCAAACAGTACGTCAATCCAGCATTCCCTTAACGCCTCGAGCAAATAAAAGCGCAGATTAGCACCAGCCAATCTCCCCAGTGTATGCATTAGCAGCCAAGCGCAACCCCACTGCAAGATGTGGCAACGAAAGACGTATGAAGCAACTGTGGACCCCAGGGACCCCAGGGACCCCAGGAACCCCGGCAGAATCCGACGGGCCCCAGCTACTACTAGGCTCGGTGCTGCATCTTATTAGAATATGATTTGGGGTATGATTTCTGCATCTGCAGTGACAGTGCGAAGGATGAGTTGCAACGCTCTGACTGACTTCGCTTTCCACCCTGGATGGATTTTTTTTTTTTTTTTTTTTTTTTTTTGTTTTTTTTTTTTTTTTTTTTTTTGCTGGATTTCTTGACGTAAAATGTCAGTGCGTTTATGTTTTTTTTTTTTTTTAAAGATTGTTTCTTCGTTTCTTCTGCTATTAATGATAGTGACTACAAATAGCGAAAGCTATTTTTTATTCTCTGGAATTACTTTTTTCCTTCTTCGCAGGATTTCTTGACAGAAGACGTCAGATTCCTTTATTTCTTTAGACACTTAATTTGTTGTTTTTTTTCTCTCTTGATAATAGGTATTACTGATAGGAAATGCTATTAATAATAGCAATTGAGATTTGTGTAAAATTGCAATGTGTACTTACATGGTTTTCATTCTTTGAGTTTCATCTACGAAATATAAAATAATAATAATAATAATAATAATAATAATAAATAAAATAATAATAATAATAATCATAATAATAATAACAAAATAATTAATAATAATAATAATAAGGATGGTTTGCAAGTCCACAATAATATAGCATGTGAGTATATGGCCTTTAATGGATATTAAAAGCTTTCGAACCTTGTACTAGATGAACCTAGTGCAAGGTTCGAAACCTTTTAATATCCATTAAAGACCATATACTCACATGCTATATTATTGTGGACCTGCATCCATTGTCATAATTTTCGACAAGGAAAATTGTGCCCAATAATAATAATAATAATAATAATAATAATAATAATAATAATAATAATAATAATAATAATAATAATAATAATAATAATAATAATGATTTAAAGGGCAGTAATGCATCCCAAAAACTTTGCATTTGATTCCAGAGGGGAAATATTTCGTGAGATTTCCACTTTTCTCCATCGCGGAGTCTGCATATAAATAGACCTTCCTTCACTCTTTGCAAGAGGCAAGATGACTACTCCACAGCATATCAACTTTAGGCAAAAAGTGAAATCCCGTCAAGAAAAGCAGCGATTGCCTAAATGCATGCCGAAATCCAATAGTTCCCTATATGCAGATTAAAAATGAAGCGTTGAGTAAATGCAAACCAAAAGTGATTAGTTGCCTAAATGCATACCATAACTCAATAGTTGCCTAAATGCATATCAAAAGTCATTAGTTGCCTAAATGCATATCAAAAGTCATTAGTTGCCTAAATGCTTACCAAAAGTCTTTGGTTGCCTAAATGCTTACCAAAAGTCATTAGTTGCCTAAATGCTTACCAAAAGTCATTGGTTGCCTAAATGCATATCAAAAGTCATTAGTTGCCTAAATGCTTACCAAAACTCAATGTTGCCTAAATGCATATCAAAAGTCATTAGTTGCCTAAATGCCTACCAAAAGTCATTAGGTGCCTAAATGCATATAAAAAGTCATTAGTTGCCTAAATGCTCTACCAAAAGTCATTAGGTGCCTAAATGCATATCAAAAGTCATTAGTTGCCTAAATGCTTACCAAAAGTCATTAGGTGCCTAAATGCATATCAAAAGTCATTAGTTGCCTAAATGCTTACCAAAACTCAATGTTGCCTAAATGCATATCAAAAGTCATCTGTTGCCTAAATGCATACTAAAAATCACGTGTTGCCTAAATGCATACCAATGAATTTTGGTATGCATTTAGGCAAAACGTAACTGCTTAATTGCACAAAGTCATTTGTTGCCCAAATGCATACCTAAATTCACCTGTGGCCTAAATGCATCCCAAAAGTCAAGCGTTCCCTAAATGCATGCCATAATTCACGAGTTGCCTAAATGCATACAAAATGTCGAATTTATTCATCACATTTCGCCAGCCACCGAGTAACCTAAAGATGATTCCTTTGGGCCATCATTTTTGCAGCCTCGTCAGCGGTACATCAGCTTTAGCACGGGGTCGTTGTTGGTTTGTCCGAAAAAGGCCAGAGCTGATTTGCTTTGTCGTGAAAAGGTCATTGAGGAATCGGCCTCGCCTTGCGAATTTTAATTTTGCTGAAACGAAATTGAAATTTGGGAGAAATCTGTCTTTTGACAATTTCTTCTTCAACTGTCTTAGTTTTGTTTTGTCAAGAAGGAGGCGAGTTTTTTTTTTTTTTTTTTTTTTTTTTAGTTTGACTTTGTCATGAAAAGTTTAGGTATATCTGAAATTTGGGAGAAATCTGTCTTTTGACATTTTCTTCTTCACTTGTCTTAGTTTTGTTTTGTCAAGAGGGAGGCGAGTTTCTTTTTATTTTTCTTCAAGTTTGACTTTTTCATGAAAAGGTTAGGAATATTGGTTAATTAATTTGCCTCTTCTCTCTGGTTATCGCTCTGCCATGTCATTTTTTGTTTTGTCTTATGAACTTTGCTTTATCACAAACATTTTCTGTTTTACTTTGTCAAGAGAAGGGCGGGAATCATTTTTATTTTCTTTCTTATCTTCCTTCTTTTCCACCATTCCTTTACCATGGAATGTAGAGTAACGATTTCCCCTTTTTCCCACTCATTCCTTTGTCATTTAACTTTGTCATGAAAAGGCCAGAACCACTTCCCTTTCTGTTCGTTCTCATGGAATATCCAGGAACTATCCCCCCCCCCCCCCCCCCCCACCCATTTCCAATCTTTCCTCTGTCAATGAACTCTGACATCAAAACTCTAGAAGCACTTGTATTTACGTACTTTGTCCAGGAATATTCTGGAAAGATTTTTCTTTCAAATTCTTAACATTATTTATAAAACTGGGGACCTACTTTGACCAGTATTTTGAACGCAAAGGATCTTAATATGTCAAGGGTCATATGTCAGTTAGTGGTTAATTATGTATTTCCTCACGGAGAATGGATTTTTGGCTACTGAATTATTCATTGAATTTCTTATTATTTTACCTTCTAAGCTACACAAACTTATTAACAGCTTAATAGTCTTTTGTCGTGTACGTAAGGTCTGACTGGGTGTCGTGTTTTGAAAAATTATTAATGATAATAATTATAATGATGATGATATTGTCACCACCAACTCCACTTCCGATATTACTATTTATGATACTCTTACTAACAGGACTAACAATAATAATAATTATAATTTGTTAATAATAATATTGATCTTCGAAAGTTTTCAAATATTTTCTAATAATAAAAAAGATTATTTTCATAAAAGAATACGGCGTCCATTCACCGCATTGCTTTTCACGGCAACTAGCCCTGGTGACCTCTCTTATTCCTATTTTTTTTCTAACCAGCCAGAGTTGAGGTATTGATCGTATCTGAGCTGACATATTCTCTCTCTCTCTCTCTCTCTCTCTCTCTCTCTCTCTCTCTCTCTCTCTCTCCATATATATACATATACATATACATACATATATATATATATATATATATATATATATATATATATATATATATATATAGATATATATATATATATATATACGTATATATATATATATATATATATATATATATATATATATATATATGTGTGTGTGTATACATATATAATATATATATACTATATATATATATATATACATTTATATA
Source organism: Macrobrachium nipponense (assembly GCF_015104395.2). Taxonomy (NCBI): domain Eukaryota; kingdom Metazoa; phylum Arthropoda; class Malacostraca; order Decapoda; family Palaemonidae; genus Macrobrachium; species Macrobrachium nipponense. The sequence continues at coordinate 31,886,126 of NC_087219.1, forward strand.
TATATATATATATATATATATATATATATATATATTATATATACGCATTAAGCTACAAATGTCCTTTAATATCTAATTCGCCCTACCTAGGAATTAATACATTTTCATATATGTTAACCGAAGGGGATTTTTTTCTTAAGTTGCTAAAAAATTCGTCGGCTCATGGGCGCGAACCACGGAACCGAGAATTCAAGACGTAGTGAAGCGCTTTTTAAACCACAAGGCTATCCCGAGAGCCTTGGGGTTTAATGCGCTTCACTGCAGTACGTCCTGAATTTTTGGTTCAGTGGTTCGAACCCATGAATTTCTATCAACTAGAAAAATTCCCCTTCGGTTAACATATATGAAAATATATTCATTCCGAGGTAGAGTGAATTAGATATTAAAGGACATTTGTAGCTTGATGCGTATATATGAATCACGGTAATGTAATAAGACTCATCTATCTATCTATATATATATATATATATATATATATATATATATATATATATATATATATATATATATATATATATATATATATATATATATATATATATATATATATATATATATATATATATATATATATATATATATATTTATAGTTGTGTGTGTCTGCACTGTGTATGTTTGCGTAACGGACAACTTTTTTTTTATGTTTCTCTTTATTTTATGGCGTAGAGTAAAAGTTTTACACCGTCGGCCATCGTCTTGGTACACGATCCAGCGTCTTGGGCCATTATGGGGTCAAGGAAGTGTCCATTAAATTTCCATTTACGCATTATTTCAAAGTTTGCGGGAGGTTTATAACACCCCTTAACTTTTTTCTTTCTTTCTTTTGACCCCCGGAATAATGCGTAAAGAGAGAGATTAAGGGAACTGAGACCGTGCCTTCAGAATTCAGCTTTTTTGAAAATTCAACTTCCACATTTTTCATTAACAGTAACAATAATAATAATAATAATAATAATAATATTAATTATTATTATTATTATTATTATTATTATTATTATTATTATTATTATTATTATTATTAGCTGACCAACCCAGCACTGCCCGGGTTAACTTTGGCAACCTATAAATTTTTCCTCTCTCTCTCTCTCCCTCTCTCTCTTTCCAACCTTCTCTGTTTCTTACCCTCTTTCTTTTCCCTAACACCCCCTCTACTCTCACTCTCTCACTTCCTCTCCCTCTCACTCTCTCTGCCTCTCTGTCACATACTGCCCAACCACGACCCCTTTTGGTGCCATTGATGTCTTACCCCCACAGTATTCATATTAAGTCATATTTCATACACGCGTACCGAAAAACGAAAGTCATATTATTTAATAAGTATAGCGAAAATTAGGTATGATAAATTTGTGGCGTTAGTAACTTTACGGGCTGAACCAGCCCCGTTTCGGGGAGGGCATACCACCCCCTCCGCACCCTTTGGTGTCTTTTGTTGCTTGAAACCTCATTATAAACCATCTTTGGGGTCTCCACTATAACCCTGCCAAGTTTCACGCCCATCGGACCAGCCGTTTGGCCGTGATTGAATGACAGATTATTATAGTAAAAATAAATACAAAAATTATTATCATTATTAATATAACCTCTCACTCTCTCTCTCTTCTTCTTCTTCTTCTTCTTCTTCTTCTTCTTCTCTCTCTTCCCTTAGTCCATTACCAGAGAGCTTCCAAAAGCCACAGAAAAATTTCACTTTTAATAATCGCCATAATTTTCGGCCAGTTTCTCTCCGCTTCCCTAGAAAGCAGATAACTGCCTCGCATTTCCCAGCCTGACTCAGCCAGAAGACCCTCCCTAATGAAAAGAAACTTCGGGATTGCTTATGGCACTGAAACTCGCTTTCAAAAACTCTTGCTCGTGGTTTGTCTGCTTTCTCTCTTTTTCATTTCCTTTGAGAGGAGGAGGAGGAGGAGGAGGAGGAGGAGGAGGAGAGAGAAAAAGAGAGATAGAGAGAGATCCTGCAGATACTATCTAAACGGTAGAGATGCAGAGAGGAAAATTGTTGCGTTCAATTTTACCTTTTAGTTTTTATGAGAGAGAGAGAGAGAGAGAGAGAGAGAGAGAGAGAGAGAGAGAGAGAGAAATCCTGCCCAATACTATCTAAACGGCAGAGATGCAGAGGAAAATTGTTGTGTTCAATTTTACCTTTTAGTTCTCATGAGAGAGAGAGAGAGAGAGAGAGAGAGAGAGAGAGAGAGAGAGAGTTATGGAAAGGTTAATACAAAGGAAAAGATAAGCCACATAATAGCAGGGATAGGCTTCATAAGCCTAAGCAAATGAATAAAACTCTCTCTCTCTCTTTCTCTCTCTCTCTCTCTCTCTCTCTCTCTCTCTCTCTCTCTCTCTCCGAGCACCTAATTTCGCCAGGGCTCTATTTATACAAGCTGCCGCTATTCAGGAAGGGCTCTTTCTTTCTTTTTTTTCCCTGGCACAGCCAGGCCTTTAAAAGCAGCGTCTTTAGAAAGGCGTTCCTCCTTTATGCTCGTTAAATGTTAGTCAATGGGACCCTGACACAGGCCAGTCCTTAAGCTACTCGCGAGCAGATGATGTTCTGCTCAGGTGGGAAGAAGAGAGAGAGAGAGAGAGAGAGAGAGAGAGAGGTGGGGGGAGGCTGGTAGCCCGATTTTCGTCTTTGGTAAAAAGAGTGGGGTTCTCTCATGATCAAGGAGAGAGAGAGAGAGAGAGAGAGAGAGAGAGAGAGAGATAGAGAGAGAGAGGGGGGGGGGGGCTGGTAGCTAGACTTTCGTGTTTGGTAAAGAAAGAGAGGGTTTCTCTCCTGCCTAGAGAGAGAGAGAGAGAGAGAGAGAGA
>NC_087219.1:31893928-31911428 GCF_015104395.2 Macrobrachium nipponense
GTTATTTAGGAGAGAGAGAGAGAGAGGTTTTTCTACAGAGAGACTGATAAAGAGAGATAAAGCTTGCGTTTTAGGGCAAAAGAAGAAGAAGAAGACGAGAGAGAGAGAGAGAGAGAGAGATGTAGCAGTACCCCGTAGCTGAAATCACGTACAGATAGATAAGGATTGTTATTGAGAGAGAGAGAGAGAGAGAGAGAGAGAGAGAGAGAGAGAGAGAGAGAGAGAGAGAGAGATCCAAACATCACGAGAAAGAGGAGGATTGTCAGACGGACGAACTCAGCCGTCTAAAAAGAGACATCCTCCTAATTTAAATGTCGACAATAAACCCGACCATTTCGGAAACAGAGAGCTGACGGATAAACAGAAGTACGTGAATAAAAAAGCATTTACAACAGACACTTACTCGAAATACACGGCATTTAAAACATATACTTACTCGAATAAAACAAAATTTCAAACAGAGATAATTACTCGAAATACACACCATTTAAAACAAAGATACTTACTCGAATCAAACAGCATTTAAAACAGAGATACTTACTCGAAATACACAGCATTTAAAACAGAAATACTCGAATAAAACAGCATTTACAAAAAGATAATTACTCGAATAAAACAGCATTTAAAACAGATACTTACCCGAATAAGACAGTATTTAAAACAGAGATACTTACTCGAATCAAACAGCACTTGAAACAGAGATACTTACTCGAATAAGATAGCATTTAAAACAGAGATACTTACTCGAATAAAACAACATTTAAAACAGAAATAATTACTCGATTAAAACAGCATTTAAAGCAGAGATACTTAAACGAATAAAACAGCCATTTCTCAAGCTAGACAGCATCGTATTCAGCACAGCAAACAAGACGAAATGAATGGAATACACAGCAAGAGAGAGAGAGAGAGAGAGAGAGAGAGAGAGAGAGAGAGAGAATTTATCTCAACTCCACCAAACCAGCAGTTGACAGTAATCTGTCTCGAAGGACGAACTGGAATTCAGAGTAAGCGGAAATAGAACGGTGAAGAGGTCCCTCGTGAATATAGACAACCGTCAGCGATAAATAAAAATGGATAAAAGGAAATAAAGCTTTATTATGCTTAGGGTGGCAAGACCCCCACAGGCATTTTACGGCAACAAATCAGTATTTATGGTATAGTATGTTTTTTTTCTTTCGAGTAAAATGGGTCAGATTTAATGTAACGGTTATTTTATTATTGTTGTTGATATTCGTATGCATTTACACACATACACAAACACAATGTGATATTGTGAGTATTTATGTGTGGTTTTGTGTAGGTATGAATACATACATACATACATATATATGTACATATATATTATATATATATATATATATGTATATATATATATATATATATATATATATATATATATATATATATCATTCGAGCTACAAATGTCCTTTAATATCTAATTCGCTCTAACCTCGGAATTGATAATATTTTTCATATATGTACCGAGGGGGAATTTTTTAGTTGATAATAATTTCGTCCCCATATTTATATATATATATATATACGATATATATATATATATATATATATAATATATGAAACAATACAGATAACTTCCTGAAAACGTCCTCCATCTTTAGAATTGCCGTCGTCCAACACGGGCTCAGCATCCCTCAAGAAAACAAGGTATACGTAACCTTTCGATTCTCTATTACAATACCGTTATTTCTGACGATATGGTTGCTCAAGAAACGTCAATACTAACAAGAGGAAAGTAATTATTGAAAAAAATAAAAGATTTTGAGGGATAATATAGGAAAAAAGATATTTGAAAGTAAATATTTGAAAAAAATAATTTGGGGGTTTAATAGAGAAGATATTTGAAGGTAATTATTTGGAAAAAAAGAAGTTTTTGGCTTAATAGAAAAGATATTCGGAAAAAAATTGGGGGTTTAATAGAAAAAAAAGATATTTGAAAGTAAATATTAAAAAAAAAAGTCATTTTTGGTTTAATGAAAAGAAGATACTTGAAAGTAAATATTTAAAAAAGAATATAAGAAATTTGTGGGGGTTAAAATGGGAGAGGAAATTAAAAAAAAAAAAAAAAACAGCAAAATTTGATGATTTCTTAAAACCTAAATTCGAACCCATTTGAAACACAAGCCGGGTAAACAATGGACCTCTCTCGCCCATACTTAATATACATACACTATATATATATATATATATATATATATATATATATATATATATATATATATATATATAATATATATGTTGTGTGTGTGTGTGTGTGAGAGAGAGAGACTCCTCCTCCTTCTCCTTATTTCCTCCTTGGACGATTCCGAGGGGAAAGGTGGCTTAAGTAGGCGAAGAGATTTTCAGAATCCCCTCAGGGGCCCAAGGGGAAAGATAATAATAGAGATAATGATAAATGCCGTGAAGAGCCAAGTCTTGTACGCTTTTACCCTATAGCTTCGAAATAAAAGTTTCCTCTTATTTTATTTTTTGTGGTGGGTGGAGGGAGAGGGAGATGGAGTCTGCTTGAATCATATCACAACCCCCCCCCTTTCAGTTAATTTTTTTTGTCTGTGTGTCTATGGAGGGCTTACGAAAGTAGGCCTGGAAATATGGGGAGTATTGTTTAAAACGTTAAGAGATTTGCCTTGAGGTAAGAATTAAGCCTGTTTCAGTGTGATGTGTCCGACACTTCATTTATATACAATGTAGTTTTAATTTCTAGGTCTATCTGTATATGCTATATGTATATATATATATATATATATATTATTCGTGCGACAAATGTCCTTTAATATCTAATTCGCTTTGCCTCGGAATTAATATATTTTCATATATGTAAACCGAAGGGGAATTTTTTAGTTCACATATCTATGAAAAAAAAATATTAATTCCGAGGTAGAGCGAATAGATATGAAAGGAAATTTGTAGCTCGAATAATTTATATGAATCACGGTGATGAGATAATTATTCATATATATATATATATATATATATATATATTTATATATATATATATTGATATATATTATATATATATATATATATATATATATATATAGATATATATTTGAAGTAAATCTACCTCATCTTGCAGCATCCTCCATATTCCTCTTTACCAAAATGAAAGCAGAAAGAGTAAAGAAAGAAGCTCTCTGTCTTTTGGCTCCAAACGAAAGTCACACAGGATTGTCAGGAACCTTTAGGTGAAAGCACCAGGGTTCTGTCTTTAATTAGAGAAGGCTGGGTGGACGCGACTTACAACCGAGCTGGTCCTGGGCTCATTCCTGTCCTTTGCAGGAAATTTAAGAATGCCCCTGGCCGACGGCACAATCTTCCAGACTGTCACTGCAGTTCGAAAGGCATTTTCCTGAATTGCAGTTCCACGGTCTTTTTCTTCTATGTATCTGTTCGTTGTTTATTAACACGTTTTCAGATTACAACACATACTGCCTCAGTTTTCGCTTACTGGGGGAGTAAGCCTTACAACCTACTTTGTTGTTGCTGTTATTAGGGGGGAAGGGGTCGGAAAGGTCTATGGAGGAGCCTAAATAGGTCTGAAAAAGGTGTTTTGACTTGAGTTAAAGACACAGGAATTTAAGGATAGGATATTTATGATTTACTTATTAGAATGGAAATGTAAAAAAAAAAAATGAAAATATTAAACACAGAAAAATTAAATGTTATAAAATAGAGTGAATTTATTTTAATTTTCGTTTGTGAAACAAAGCTCTATTTGACCATAGATTTCAGCACGTTTTAATTTGTTAAAAGTTAGGAATATAAAGTATGCAACTAATGTGTGAGGGGAAATATATAATACACACACACACACACACACACACACACACACACACACACACACACATATATATATATATATATATATATATATATATATGAACATCTGGAATATTTGAATGCTAGGAATTTCATTTCATCGTTAGCATAGGTAATTTACCGAGTTGTAAATGAGCCATTAGCAATGTTAATACAGATATCTTTCAATCGCTGAATTTAGATGTTCTGTCATGTTTAATGTATTTGAGGATTTCCATACTTCCTGATTTCTGAACAGAAAAAAATCACTGGAAAATAAATTCATTTATTTCTCGCTCAGAAATATTACATATTTATCCCACCGATCACACGCTGTCATTGTATATTATTATTATTATTATTATTATTATTATTATTATTATTATTATTATTATTATATTATTATTACTAAAAAATGTTCCTCCAGTAGCACGAGTCTTAAAATGGAGAAACAAATCCACAGTTATGTAACCGTATACATATATTTACATTTTAAAAAATTTAATTTAAATATATGTACAATTTAAATGTATGTACAATACATATATGTACAATTGTACATATTTTTAAATTTTAAATCTAAATATATGTACAATTACATAACTGATGGTTTCTTTAGCCATTATTATTATTATTATTATTATTATTATTATTATTATTATTATTATTATTAAGTTCTTCTCTATTTTTCTAATTATTGTTTTCTCATTGTTGCTTAAACTGGTGAGCAACGCACCGAAGGTTGACATATCTCAATTTTGTAATAGTCAAAGCCGATTGGATGCTCCCCATTCACTAGCCAATGAAAAGGCAGCAGCACGAAGCCCCCCGCTGCACCGCCACGATAAAAGCAGACGGACTCACCCTCTCACTTCAGTCCTTCACCCCCCTCCGCCTAAGAGGATGTCTGAGGTTTTTCAGACGAAACGTCGCGGTCCCACAAAAAGAATAGAAAAGAATAGAATTTAATATCAATTCTACTTGCAATAAACTCTACGGGATATACCCGAAATTTTGACTGCCCCCATTGGAATTTTTTACCAATAACATAATTGAGATATGTTAACCTTCAGTGCGTTGCTCTCCAGTTTAAGCAACAATGAGAAAACAATAATTAGAAAAATAAAGAACTTTTATAAAATTAATGCAGCTGAGGCAGCAATCACTTTTAATAAAACATGTTTAAAAGAGGGTTTACTTCCAGCATATTATTATTATTATTATTATTATTATTATTATTATTATTATTATTATTAGAGCACCACAGGGGCCCATTGATTTTAAATTCAAGCTTTCAAAGGATATTATGTTCAGTAATAAGAAGTAACAGAAGGCAACAGGAAATACAGAAAGAGGAGATGTGTTACTCCAAAAGTAGACATAAATCAACGAATTACTAAACCAATGGATAAAAAAGTAAGTAAATTAATAGAATACGAGGAGAATTGCATCATTGTTAGAAGATTTGAGACTCCACAATTGCACAACGTCCTCTGGGAGGCTGTTCGCAGTCCAAAGGTGTGAAGAGAAGCAAAGGACTTCTGAAACGGAGAAGTTCGACAGCAGCGAGGCGCATTTACTGCATATTGGTGCTGCTGCTGTTCAGCGAATCTGGTGACTCTCGGCGGGAGAAAGGGATCAGGGATCAGTTGTAAATGTGAAAGATCTCTGGTAAAATACGGGATCACTTGTGAATGTCAAAGATCTCTGTTGAAATACAACTTACGAAGAATTGACACAGAAGACCATCAGTTGAATGTCCAGGTCATAACTGCTACTACTGGGAAACAGGAACCTACCACTAGGAATGGAATGGAATGGAATGGAATATGGAATTTAGGCTTGAAGCCAAGCACTGGATTCCAAAGGATTGTTAAGCGCTATAATGAATTTGGTTTGAAATGCATGTCAGTGAATTGATGAATGAATTAATAAAACAATAAATTATTTTAAAACAACGGTAAAAATTGATATTTGGTTAAAAACAGATATCCTCCATAAAAAAAAAAATATAACTAGGAGACACTTTGTCTAGGAGATATACCTCGGACAGAAGCAGACAACACCCTCAGGAGAAAACTCGACGTTCATTTCAGTCTCTAACCCCTGAGAAATATCCGATCAATGGAAATTCACGATGTACCATATTCCAGTATTGTCGTACTGTAGGGGACCACTGGAGACTGAAGGCAATAAATGCTAAACAAACACCGAGACATTACAGTCTGAAAAGGGGAAAGTCTGCCTGCTGCCATCCTGCCCCTGCGAGAGAGAGAGAGAGAGAGAGAGAGAGAGAGAGAGAGAGAGAGAGAGATGAGAGGGGGGGGGGGGGGACTTCGCACGGCACCTACTACAATCCCTTCCGTCATTTGGACAATTAACACGTCGCTAAATATTGACGTCCGTGTAATGAGAGTTTCCGCTTTGCTAAATGAATATTTCACCTCACTAGCGACCGTGGAGTTTTACCACTGTGCTTGATACGATGTTTGTTATGAAGCCTCGTGAACGATAGTGGGATTCTTTCCGGCTGTACTGTTATTGATCGGAAAGCTATACATATTTTTATTACATATCTCAAATACCAACATCGTAAAGATGATGTAGTGAGAGACTGCTGGGAGTGTTCAGTTACAAAACAAATAAATAAATAAATATGTACATAAATAAATAAATAAATTACTGAATATCTTCAAATACAGTAAGCACCGCAAAAAACTCTCTTTGGAATAATGAACTGATGCACTCACTAGTCCGATTGTATACATACACGCATAAATTCATACATACACACACACACACTCACACACATACACACACACACACACACACACACACACACATATATATATATATATATATATATATAAATATATATATATATATATGTGTGTGTGTGTGTGTGTGTGCGCGTGTGTGTGTATATACATATATATATACGTGTGTGTATAGTGTCGCAGAGAGAGAGAGAGAGAGAGAGAGAGAGAGAGCAGATGACAGATATTATGGAGTCATTCCATCCTCCCGTATAGCAGCAGAGGAGGGAGGGAAGGGAGGGGTGGGGGTCGGTTGGAGGGGAGGAGGAGGAGAGGGACTTCCTGAATAGGCCTGACAAATAGATATCTTAGCGGGAGGCTTACGCCATGCTATCGGGGATGAAAGGGCGTTGAGCAATGGCCTATAGAAGGCAGAAGAAGCCTATTCAGGGAAGACCCGGCGATAAATGTATTCTAAAAGATGAAATAGGAGAGAGAGAGAGAGAGAGAGGGGGGGGGGGGAATGAATAGTTTTATTCATTCCAGTTGCCTGAAATTGTAAGTGAGAGAGAGAGAGAGAGAGAGAGAGAGAGAGAGAGAGAAGGGGGATGAATATTTTATTCATTCCAGTTGGCTAAAATAGGTGTGAGTTACAAGGAGTTACAAGGATTAGGACCTCTCAAAGACTTGTTAGTCCATCCGAGGAGACATCTTGTGCTGAAGTATCTGTAGGAGCAGGTTTTACTGTGCATACACAGTGTCCTAATGATTTTGTCTAGCGTTCTTTTAAACTCTTCCACACTACTGCGGTTGACAACTTTCTAGTGGCAGTTTATTCCACGTCTCACATATCTTGTAGGTAAAGAAGTTCCCACAATGGGATGTGTTGTATCTCTTTAGGTCTAGTTTCCATCCATTATTTCTTGTCGGGTTTTCGTTTAATGTAAAGACGAGAGAGAGAGAGAGAGAGAGAGAGAGAATTTTCATTCCACTTGGCTGACAATTATTGCCTTCTCGAGGTCGTCTTAAATTTTGACTTAAACCTGATCACTCCCACGTTTTTATTTATTTATTATTTTCCTCGTCGGCTAGTAAGGCCAAAGAGAGAGAGAGAGAGAGAGAGAGAGAGAGAGAGAGAGAGAGAGAGAGAGAGAGAGAGAGAGAGAGAGAACCCTCAATGGACCTGTTTGTGAAAGCTGAACAAAAAATTATTGATAAGTGTCGTTAGATGAGACAGAACTGAAAAAAATATACGAAAACGAGAGAGAGAAGAGAGAGAGAGAGAGAGATGAAGATAGAGAGGCGAGTGAAGAGAGAGAGAGAGAGAGGAAAATGGCGATGGGAAGTCAACAAGGAAAGAGAGCTGGGAGGAGAAAGAGACAGAGGAAGAAGAAATCAGAAACAAAAAATATAAATTTAAAAGAAAATTGTAATAGAATCATAAGTAAATTCACAGTGCCATTCATCCTGCATACAAGAAACATAAATGGCACTCCTTTATGGCTCTGCAATTCACCCACCCCCCTTCCCCCACCCACAACCATATCAAGCAAAGAAAAATAAAAGCCCAAATTAATGCGAAAGGCCTTTTATTTTTTTTTAAACAATGAAAACAAAAAACTTAAAACAATGCAATAAAAAGTGTCCCTCATTTCAGAGCACTTTTCGAACGCGCGAAACGATGAAACAAGAGAGAGAAGCGTTTAAAAAAAATATGCATTTTCTCCACAGCTAACCGGACCACGAGAGACGACCCTTCTTTCCCATTTCCGTTCTTTTTTCCCTTCTTTTTTTTTTTAGAGCTCAAGGTTTATTGGGTAGTAGAACGAGGTCGCCGGTCATTAAGAGACCTTTATTGCCTTGGTATCTGGTTCTCCAATTACGATTACGGACCGGAATGAAAGTCATTAGGAGCGATCGCCTGAAAAAACACACAAGGATCCCTGGAACCTGCTCCTTCCGCAACAGGAGAGGCGGTTATTGAAAATGATGGTAATCTCGTATATGCACCTTCTGTTTTTCTTCTTCTTTTGGAACTTCGCGCAGTTTTAAGCTCCTGGTAATCGCTGTGCTGTCTTTTGAGACGACGGGCATTAAGTATCCATACAGTGTATTAATCGCTAATAGCATATGTATATTGTATTCATGCATATATACATACCTTTTCTGTCTCTTTTTAGTATTAATCCTAAAGAACTGAATATATATATATATATAATATATATATATATATACCTTCATATTATATATGTATACTACATATATTAAAGGTATAAGCTGAAATGAGTGGCTTATAACCTTTATATTTATGCATTTATCACGCTCCAAACTTTAGTGATTCAGTATACACACACACACACACACACACACACACATATATATATATATATATATATATATATATATATATATATATATAATGGTCTGTGTGAGTCTGTTTATTTATACCATTTCTATTTATTAACAAATTATTTACGTATGGATATTTCCTTAAATTTTATGAGATTCGTCTCTTGACAGGCAACAGGCAAGGTCATTCATTCTTAGGAAGACAGGACTGACAGTTTTTGAAAAGGAACCTTTTAAAAGTTTCTACTACTCAACCCAGCTGGAGAACAGCTGTTCATGAACGCTCCAGCTCCCTCAAGAGATTTGTCTCTTTGTAGGGAAATTACTACATAAAGAAAAAACTACATTTCGATTTTCATGAAAACCTTATGACAGATGTATCTCCTGACTGACAACAAGCAAGATGGTTTTTAGAGAGAAGTCTGTTGCTTTTGAGAAAGGACCTTTCGGAAGAGGTTATATACTACTCTGTTACAAACTGATGTGTCTGTTTCTGGGGAAATTATAGAAAAATATACATTTGGATTTTCATGATATTTTTTTGAAAGAATTATCTCCTGACTGGCAAAAGGTGTGATGATTCCTGGGATGATAAGAATGTTGCTTCTTGGGAAGGAACTTCTTAAAAGAAAGTAAACTGCTCTACCTTTGTGGAGAATTGCTGTTATGAACGCTCCAGTTCCTGAAGATGTGCAAGTATATATAAAAATGCAAGGTGGACTTCGTGTTAACCACAAATTCTAAAACACACTTACAAAACTACAGGTAGGAATACCTGTAACGTATCTAATGGGGAAACAAGAAGCGAATAAGAAAAAAAGAATGAAGCGAGATATGAAAAAAATTAAAAATGAAACTCTTTTAAGTTAAAGGAGTGCTGGCATTTCGTGTGTGCATCCACCCCAACCCCCCACCCACCCTCCCTACCCCCACCCCTCCTTTAAGAGGCCCAAGAGGATAGAGGGTGTAATCAGCTTAAGACTTTTGTTTCCTTCCTCCTCCTCCTCCTCCTTCTCTCCTCTCTCTCTCTCTCTCTCTCTCTCTCTCTCTCTCTCTCTCTCTATTTTCCACCTCCTTCACCTCCCCCCCTCACCCAACAGCTACCCCACCACGCATCAACCTCTCCCTGAAAACTCTGGAAAAATTACTTCCCTTCGAAGTATACTGAGCCTATTCTGGAACTACCTGGAACCTGGATCATGTTGCGAGGGCCGTTATGGCTGGAATCCTCTTTTGGAGACCGCCGTAATTACTTCGCGAAGACGCTCCGTAATTTCTGATTGGTTCGGCTCTTTTTTTTCTTGATGAAATTACAAAAAAAAGAAAAAGAAAATAAGGGGGAAATTCGCCAATGCAATTTCCGATAGACCAGGGTGTTGTTGATTTTGCTTTTCCTCTTTATGAGATGTTATTTTTCCCAGGATCGGTTTGTTGTTTTTTTATATTATTCTATTTGCCCTCACTGACTGAATCCTTTGTTCAGTTGTTTAGCTGATATTAATGATAATGATACTAATGATAATGATAATAATCATGATGATGGTCAGGAATTTAAACGAGGGGTGATGGCATTTATGTACAAAGGTTTCTAGATATAGGATAATGATAATTTACGGTAATCTCATAATACATGAGTCACTAAATTGGTGAAAAATCCGCACTGGTGTAAGTGTAAATAATATATATATATATATATATATATATATATATATATATATATATATATATATAATATATATATATATATATATATATACATATAATATTATATATATAATTTATATATTACATACTATATATATATATATCTATATATATATATATTATATATATTATATATCACACACGTTTTCGGAATATATATTTACACTATCAGTGTGGATTGCCTCATCAACAACAACAACAACAACAACAACAACAACAACAATAATAATAATAATAATAATAATAATAATAATAATAATAATAATAATAATAATAATAATAATAATTAAAAAATCCTCATAGTAGCACGAGTCTTCAAATGGAGAAACAAATCCACAGTTATGTAAATGTACATATACTTCAATTTAAAAGCAGTAAAGATAGTTTCCGGGAAACTGTGCGGTTCCCCTTATCAATCTGACACGTTGATATAGTACTCCAGCGAAGTAAATATAACAGGAGTCAAAAATTAAGTAACTTGTTGATAAACAATGGAACCGGTCGTCAAGCATAAATCAGGCAATGCCGTCGTTTTCTGATGAAAGCCCCGCCAGTCGTCTGGAACTCTAATTGGTCCTTGCCTAATGCGGTCGTTTTGATGGTCTTCTTCAACAGCATAGGCGCCGGATAGCATCGGTTACTGGAAGTAGCCGAGTTACCTGAACGGGAGAAAGAGAGGCAACCGCAGCATCAGATGTTGCTAAAAAGACAACACTATCATAATGTTCTTTATTCTTAAAGCCAGTAATATATTTCTTGGAAATAAGGTCATTGGTGAATTTATCTTCCTGTGTGAAAGATTTATTGCCTTTCATGTAAAAAACACTGTCTATCGCCGCACCGTCCACTAGCCTTTTTATACCAACATCTTTACTTCTGAAAATTACTTTAGAATCAATCTTCCCAATTTATGCGGTGATCGAGCTTAAGACTGTGAGTAACTAATACATTGTTTTCCGCATGTAACTGGTATGCTCTTTTGTGTTCCCCGATTCTAGTGGGCAGCCCTCTACCACTTTCCCCGAAATATTTAGTCACATTCTGAAGAGGGAATTTAGTAAACACTAACATGTTTGTGATTCGTTGTGCTATTGTTATGTATAAGAAGTCTCTTAATAGTGTTATTATAATTAGAGACTATATTTATTTTATCATTATGATTTTTGTTAACAGTTTTCCGTATTCTGTTTAGGTGAGGATTAAAAGGGAGTGCAAGACAATTCTTAAAGTTCTTTTTGTCATTTACTTTAGATGAATCTATGTAGAATGTTCTTCTGGCTTTTTTAAAGGCATTATTAATAAAATACGAAGGGTAACCAGGTTTTTTGAAAACATCTTCAATGTGTTTAAGTTCTCTGTCAATAAAGTCGGGGTCACATATTTTCAGGGCTCTCAAAACAAAATTGACTAAGATGTTAGTTTTGACTTCACTATTGTGCCAGGAGAAAAAATGAATGTATGTTTCTGCATTGGTTTCTTTACGATAAACTGTAAATTTAAAAGTGAAAGTTATTGGGTCATGGAAGATCAGTATATCTAAAAACGGCAACTTATCATCTGTTTCGTGTTCGGCTGTAAACTTTATAGAGGGCAAGATTCCATTAATATACCGAAGGAAATTTTCCAAATTTGAAGGGTTACCTTTAAAAATAATGAAAATATCATCTACGTATCTCACCCAAAAGATGGGTCTAAGTGAAGGTTCACAGTTCTGTAAAATTTCAACCTCAACAAATTCCATGCATAAATTGGCAAAAATTGAAGACAAAGGAGACCCCATTGAAACGCCAAACTTTGCCTAAATCCTTGATTGTTAAAGGAAAAGACTGTGGAGGACACGCAAAGTCGAACTAGACCTAAGAACTGTTCAGTGGGTATAGCAAAACTAATGTTACCTAAATCCGACTGATCATTGAGCTTATTAAGTACATATTCCAATGGCACATTTGTGAAAAGCGCTGTCACATCTAGGCTAATCATTTTAACCTGAATGTTTCCCAGTTTCTTGAGACGTTCCATAAAATCTATCGAGTGAAGAAGATAAGCCTCAGAAAAAGTACCCAACAAGGGAGCTCAGTTGTTCTGCTAACCATTTTCCTAAAACCGATTGAGGTGAATTGCAAGTGGCAACTATAGGACGCAGGGGACAACCACTCTTAGGTATTTTCGGTAAGCCACAAAAATAGGGAAGACTCGGGTTTACTTATTGACGACCGGTTCCATTGTTTATAAACAAGTCACCTAATTTTTGACTCCTGTTATGTTTACTTCGCTGGAGTACTATATCAACGTGTCAGATTGATAAGGGACCCGCACAGATTCCCGAAAACTATCTTTGCTGTTTTTTAAATTGTATATATATATATACATATATATATATATATATATATATATATATATATATATATATATATATATATATATTCTACTATACATTTACATAACTGTGGATTTGTTTCTCCCCAATAATAATAATAATAACAATATAATAATAAAATATAAAATTAATAATAATAATTAATAATAAATAATAATAATAATCGTGATGTTGCGGGCTCTTGAGTACGGTCTAGAGCACCTCTCCGGCAGGTCGGGTTTCATTGGTTCCTGGGAAGGTGACTCATACGGCGGGCGTTGACAAGACTTGCAGACCTACTCAGGCGATATCACCGGGAGCCTCTTGATTGGCTTCTACCTGAGTGACGTCACCCCTGGTATTATTCTCATAATGTGCTTCATGTCCGGTGTTTGTTTCATGCTGCGCTGGTACTTTCGTTGGGGGGGGGGGGGGTGAAAGGTGAGGGGGTGTAGTCCGTCCTCACACACGTTGGTATCAGGAACGCTTCTTGGAGTGGTATATAAAAATAAAAATAAAAATAATAATAATAATAATAATTATTATTAATAATTATTATTAATTATTATTTTTATTATTATTATTATATTATTATTATTATTATTATTATTATAATATCAATAATAATAACAATAATTCGCCAAAATGTAGCCATATATTCAGTAATATAATAGGAAAAATGCGCCTTAGTCAACACAAAACGGCAAAGTACGAGAACTGAAGGGATAAGCTACCAGATGGGAGCAACATCAAACACATAGATGCGACAGGATACAAAATACCTGGGAATAGTGGAAGGAGGGGATATAAAACACCAATAGATGAAGGACACGATCAGGAAAAAGGAAAGAATATATGCAGAGACTCAAGGCGATACTCAAGTCAAAACTCAACGCCGGAAATATGATAAAAGCCATAAACACATGGGGCAGCGCCAGTAATCAGATACAGCGCAAGAATAGTGGAATGGACGAAGGCAGAACTCCGCAGCATAGTCAGAAAACCAGAAACATATGACAATACACAAAGCACTACACCCAAGAGCAAATACGGACAGACTATACGTAACACGAAAGGAAGGAGGGAGAGGACTACTAAGTATAGAGGACTGCGCAACATCGAGAATAGACACTGGGGCAATATCTGAAAACCAGTGAAGACGAGTGGCTAAAGAGTTCATGGGAAGAAGGACTAATAAAAGTAGACGAAGACCCACAAATATACAGATACAGAAAGAGAATGACAAACAGAACAGAGGACTGGCACAACAAACCAATGCACGGACAATACATGAGACAGACTAAAGAACTAGCCAGCGATGACACATGGCAATGGCTACAGAGGGGAGAGCTAAAGAAGGACACTGAAGGAATGATAACAGCGGCACAAGATCAGGCCCTAAGAACCAGATAAGTTCAAAGAACGATAGACGGAAATACTCTCTCCCATATGTAGGAAGTGCAATACGAAAAATGAAACCATAAACCACATAGCAAGCGAATGCCCGGCACTTGCACAGAACCAGTACAAAAAGGGAGGCATGATTCAGTTGCAAAAGCCTCCACTGGAGCCTGTTGCAAGAAACATCAGCTACCTTGCAGTAATAAGTGGTATGAGAACCAACCTGAGGGAGTGATAGAAAACGATCAGGCAAAGATCCTCTGGGAGTATGGTATCAGAACGGATAGGGTGATACGTGCAAATAGACCAGACGTGACGTTGATTGATAAAGTCAAAAAGAAATAATCACTCATTGATGTCGCAATACCATGGGACACCAGATTTGAAGAGAAAGAGAGAGAAAAAATTGATAAGTTTCAAGATCTGAAAATAGAAATAAGAAGGATATGGGATATGCAAGTGGAAATCGTACCCATAATCATAGGAGCAAATAGGCACGATCCCAAGATCCCTGAAAAGGAATCTAGCAAAACCTAGGCTGAAGTAGCTCCAGGACTCATGCAGAAGAGTGTGATCCTAGAAACGGCGCACATAGTAAGAAAATTGATGGACTCCTAAGGAGGCAGGATGCAACCCGGAACCCCACACTATAAATACCACCCAGTCGAATTGGAGGGCTGTGATAGAGCAAAAAAATAAATAAATAAATAAATAAAAAGTAATAATAATAATAATAATAATAATAAAAATAATAATAATAATAATAAAATAATAATGGAAAACCTGTGACGCGAAGAATCACAACACTCCTAGCTTGACTACGTATCTCGATCACGATTAGAAAGCGTATCAAAAAATCACATTCCCTTTAAGGCACATCATTTGAGACTAGAATCATTGCGTATAGTTCCTCTGCAACAACTACTCATCAACGATAGTGTATTAATTTTCCAATATGATTTAATGAAAGTGAACATGCAACATTTCCATCACCTTTGAGGGCATATTAGAAGTACTGCATCATCTGTTTGTGTGTGTGTGTGTGTGTGTGTGTGTGTGTGTGTGTGTGTGTGGTGTGTATCAAAGCCTAGCCTCTTCCTAAATGCACAGGGTATTTACAGACTTATCCCTCGCAGAGGCAGCTCCGTAAATTAAACGTTCCTGTCAAGAAGATCAAACGAACGTAACGTCGAGATGACTTGAGGATTCTCTAAGCCTCTTTTTCGGGACCCCCAAGCTCCTTTTAAGAATCCTAAGCCCCATTTCCACGGTCTTTTGACTATTGCAGACTCCTGTAATTACAGGGTTTCGCCAAACGCTTTGAATTACATTCCGCTGTCGCTTGCTAACCAGCAATGCTCGTGGGCGTTTACTGCGGCGTTTGACAGAATGATTGTTTGTTTGTTTTGTTTGTTTGTATGGTGTTTTTACGTTACATGGAACCAGTATGGTTATTCAGCAACGGGCCCAACGGCTTTGTACGTAACTTCCGAACCACGTCAAGTGTGAACTTCCACCACCAGAAATACACATCTCTGACCCCTCAATGGAATGACTGAAAATCAAACTCGCGGCCAATGAGGTGGCAGGCAAAGACCATACCAACCACGCCGCTGCGGCGCTGTTTGACCAAATGAATGAACAGCATTCGGGGTAATCCTGTTTGTTTATAGCTTCTTCACATTCCTTCTCATTAGTCATTTCATGGGAGCCTGTCATATACCTTAGATTTGTTTTTGTCTGGTATAGCCGTATCATCTCTCTCTCTCTCTCTCTCTCTCTCTCTCTCTTCTCTGTATATATATACATACACACACATATATGCATACATATATATATATATAGATATATATATATATATAGATAGATAGATAGATAGATAGATAGATAGTATATACATAAGTGTGTGTGTTATAGTATTTACGGTATGAATATCCGAGTGATTACTATGTTCATTCTCCCGAGCTGACACTTAAAAACTTAATTAACAGATAGATAGATAGTCAGATAGAGCTCCCTACAACCATAACAAACACCAACCCAAACGAGCAAAATAACTCTTGATTTCACTGAGGAAACGAAAAAAAAAAAAGTCCAAGAACCCTTCCTTTGCATCTTTTGGAATACGACCGATGCCCATGATCGAAAAATACCAGAGACCAGGCGAAGGATCTCTCTCTCTCTCTCTCTCTCTCTCTCTCTCTCTCTCTCTCTCTCTCTCTCTCTCTCTCTCCGCTGTTGCTGCCGTTGGTGAGTTTAGCCTTCGGATGAATTTGATAAATGAAAATCTGAATGGGCCAAGGAAAATAGAGGCCACAGAATTTCTCCGAGGAGAGATTTTGCCTGGCCATCGGCAGATTGGGGCCAACCGAAGGATTGAAAGGAGGATTGGGGGGCGGGGAGTTTGGGCAGGGGGTTTATACCCTTTTTTTTTTATTTTGGGAGGGGTGGGGCGCTTGGCCCGATTGGATTTCCTTGGGCAACAATGCGGACAAAAGCAAAAATTGAAATTGGATTTCATCTGATAATCGAGACCGTTGGCATCTTTGGGAGAGGCTGCGATTATTCGCGTTTTCGGATAATTCAGTATTAGAAGATTTAAAACAGAGACCTTGTGTCTCGCGGCTTCATCCCATGTCCAAATAGAAGTTGTTGCTTACGTTTAATAACTCACGCTTCTCCTTAAGACGATTGTGAGACTGTTACTATGGTAAATTCACATCGACCGTGTATCTGATGTCTAGGCCAGTTCCTAACACCAGGTTTTAACAGTATCAGTCATAAAGTACGATTAAATGAAAAGTTGGGATGATAAAGACCTATTGTATACAACGAACAAAAAGGTTAAATAGCCAACAGGAATAACATCAATGTTACCATCTGGAAATGTATCATTCATTAAGACTGTCAAATCAAGACATTTATTTATGAACACTTTACATAAATAAAGACATATTTACATTCATTCCCATACACCTGACCTTAATAAAAGTCTTATGACAAAAGGTACAACATTTTATAAAACCTTCAGTTCCCTATCCCGTCTGGCTCTAATTCAAGAATGTAGCATTTCCTAATCGAATCTATTCACAAGACTTCCTAAGTAACCACTGGG
>NC_087219.1:31916428-31924632 GCF_015104395.2 Macrobrachium nipponense
ACATATGCCCATGTGTGTATATATATATATACACCTCCCAAAAAATAAACATATAGGCTACAAAGTCCCTATACCTCAGCCTACGCATACTACACATATCCATACACATCTATGCATAAAGCCCAAAGCAAAAATACAGGAAATTACACCCTAACACCCTAACTGCCTGCATGGATATAAATATAGCCCGCCTGTCACAGACAACATAACAAGAGAGTTCTCTAATTGGCAGAGATATTTTCCATGTTTTTTTTTTATTCCAATGTTCCTGTATTTTTCACCCCCAATTCAAAATGCTCACGCGCGGCAGTATTAAAATTGCCCTGGGAAGGTAGACGGTTATAATAGGAAAAAAATGTTTAGGGAAAAAAAATTCCAGAATGAAAATAATTGGAAGCCAGGGATATACAAAACGAGTTTCTTGGACCAGAGATTTTCTGTTGTCGATGGAGAGACAACAAAAAGGTGGGGAAAAGGTCAATGGCCGAATATTACGATGATTTGGGCAGAGAGAGAGAGAGAGAGAGAGAGAGAGAGTTCTCTCTCTCTCTCTCTCTCTCTCTCTCTCTCTCTCTCTCTCCTCTCTCTCTCGTCTGAATTTTCAACCTAATACTTCATTCCAAAGACACAAGAGTCAATGTTTAAGAACCTGTGAATAGGATTTTCCATAGACCTTTCCTACCCACCCCCAACAACAACAACAAAAGAACAACAAAGTAGCGCATAGGCTTACACCCCAAGTAAGCGAAAATGAACGATCAGCCAGGTAAGTAGAAAACAATTCAAGTAGCAGGACGGACCCCAGTGGAAAAAGGGGCTGTAAAATCACTGAGAAATAATAGAAAAATAGATAAATACGTAAATAAATTAATAAATAAATAATAAAACAGACGAATTTCCCAAGGGTTTAAAACCAGGTGGAAACTGCCCGAAAGAAAAGTGAGAGAAGTGATAACTCACCTCAGATCTAACTAATCCGTTTAGAGGAAAATCTTACGTAAATCGTCTGATGAAGATGGTTTTAATGAAGGTGAAGCAGCAGAAGTTGGCGAATCAGCAAATCACATAACGAGTTATCAAACGGGGTAAGGCCAGAGAATTGAAGTGTGTCTGTCAGGTATTTGGAAAGGTAAAAGATTTATATTGATCTCCAATGAAATCAGCATCTTTCTAATGTTACTAATAGAAAAAAATAACAATCTTTACTTAGGAAGTATATAGTAAGTTTAAGGAAATATTATCACTGGTGTTAATTTCAATGAACATAATTAAAATAAAGAAGTCAGTAGCTTTCCAGTGTTACTAATAAAAAAAATAACAACATGTACATAGGAAGTATATTGTACGTTTAAGGAAATATTATCACTGGTATTGATTTCAATAAACAATTAAAATAAGCCAGTAACTTTCCAGTATTACTAATAAAAAAATAACAATATTTACTTAGGAAGTATATTGTACGTTTAAGGAAATATCACTGGTATAAATTTCGATAAACATGATTGAAATAAAGAAGTCAGTATTTTTCCAGTGTTGCTAATAAAAAAAATTAAAATCTTTACTTAGAAAGTTTCTTGTATGTTTAAAGAAATATTATCACTGATATTAATTTCAATAAACATAAAGAAGTCAGCATCTTTCCAGTGTTACTAATAAAAAAAATAACAATCTTTACTTAGGAAGTATATTGTACATTTAAGGAAATATTATCACTGATATTAATTTCAATAAACATAATTAAAATAAAGAATACAAAATATCCCATTCTGAACTAATTGTACTTAAAATAAATACCATAACTATTATATGTTTGCAATATACACTTTCAAAATAAATGATAAATAACTTTTTTATCGTAAATTATTGTAATTACGAAAATTATGAGTACATTAATGATACTAAAATCATCAGATATTATATACATATATTTATAAATATCGGTATCATAAATATATATATATATCATATTAATATATATAAATATATATATATATATATATATCGATATATATATATATATATAAACGTCCCACCACAAAAATAAGCTAAAAACACGAATGCAATATACTAATAAATGTCAGTATATATATATATATATATATATATATATATATATATATATATTATGTATATATATATATATATATATAAATGTCCCACCACAGAAAAATAAACTAAAACCACAGATTGCAATATTTAAAACTACTAAATATTCAGATTCATGAACATATAAAAAGCCGCACATTCCTACAAATAAGAAATTTATTATACAAATTAAAAAAAAAAAAAGTTAAATTCGAACCGCTTTGCTCATTCCTGTTCGCATTCAGTGTAGTGGGGAGCGTATCAATAATTTCCTGTCAGTTCCGGCCTGTACTGTAAGCCTATCGCCCTTCCATTAATACCTTTCCCACGCTGGATATTAATGTATGAAACTCTTTCTCTCTTCTGTATTCGACAATTTTACAATACGTCCGTTTTTTTTTCTTTTTTATGTTCACCTGGACCGGTCGGTATTTGCCATTTTTCAGGGTATTATGGGAAAGAGACAGTTTGGAATATAGGTTATGGAGTGGGGTGGAAGTGAAATTTATTTGCCTAGAATTGTAAGTGTGCAGTGCCAATACTCCAACGAGAACACACACACACACACACACACACACACACACACACATATATATCTATATATATATATATATATATATATATATATATATATATATATGACTGTGTGTGATGTATATATAAAATATGTAAATATATATATATATATATATATATAGTATATATATATATCTATATATATATATATATACATATATATATATATATATATAATATATATATATATATATATATATATATATCACACATACCTGTGGTAATGTGTGATAAGGAATCACGTGCTAAAGTTAGTTATAATGTATATATATATATATATATATATATATGTGTGTGTGTGTGTGTGTGTGTGTGTGTGTGTGTGTGTGTGTGTGTGTGTGTAGAGAGAGAGAGAGAGAGAGAGAGAGAGAGAGAGAGAGAGAATAATTATTTTCCTAACAGAAAAGTACCACAGTGCATGCACTTCTGCAATGAGATCATGGTGTGTACATTGCTTTCAATAAAACTGATTTCATCTTATGGGAATTACGTATCTTCTACGTATCTTGGCAGCATTTTATAAACTCAAACTGCTGCTAACATTATCTAACGAATCTATTTTCCGTCTTTACAGGTGAGAGCAAATGGAGAATCATCCGTGCTGATGCTTGAAGTCTTCTTCAGATAGGTATATATAGATTTCTTTAATGTAGAAGAGTGTGTTTTGAGTCATCTAACTGATGACAAAGGCTTTTGCCAGCTAAGGTAATAATTAGTCTCTGTCGGGCTGCTATGGTTAAAAGATTTTTTTTTCCGAACAATTTTTACGTCGAAACAAGTTTTTCTCAACAAATTTTACTCTGAAACAAAAATTTTCGAATAATTTTTCCCATGAAACAAGTTTTTACGAACAATTTTTGACAACTGTTTACGCTGAAACCAGTTTTTTGGAACAATTTTTTTCTTTGATAGTTTTAATTCTATTAATTTTTGGCATAATTTTTACATTCATACAGTGTTATTTCTAACAATTTTTTGGAACAATTTTTATTTGATACAATTTTTTCGAACAATATTTGGAAAATATTTTCTTTCATGCAGTTTAATTTCTAACAATTTTTGGAACTTTTTTCTTTCATACAGTTTTATTTCTAACAATTTTTGGAACAATATTCAATTTTACTTCGATACAGTTTTTTTCGCCCGGTATTCGAAACAATTTTTACTCAGATACAGTTTTCCCCAAAAATTTTTAAAGGGTTGTTCGAACATATAGCGCAAATGTGACCTCATTGTCCAAATAACTTGGTAATTCTATTCTCTGTGCAATGACCCGATCCATACCACGTTTAACAAAGGGTAACACAAAGACAAGAAATAATAATTCGAATAAATATCTCAAGATCCCAGAAACTGATTGTGTCAGCAGAGGTAAATGATCGTTTTCAAGGAAATACTTTATATGAATATTTTTTTGCGAGCATTATCCAGCTAGCAGAGGAATGGTCGGAAATGGGAAGATAAACAATTCAATAAATTTCAAACCAGTGCTATAGCTGAATTTAACAAAATCTCTGTCTGTCTGTCTGTCTGTCTGTCTGTCTGCTGTCTGTCTGTCTGTCTGTCTGTCTGTCTGTCTGTCTGTCTGTCTGTCTGTCTGTCTGTCTGTCTGTCTGTCTGTCGCTGTGTATATATGTGTATATATATGTGTATATAGGCATATATTCACATATATACATGCGTATAAGTGTATATATGCACATATATTTGCATATATATATATATATATATATATATATATATATATATGCTTACAATCCATAAATAATAATAATAATAATAATAATAATAATAATAATTAATAATATAATAATAATAATAATAATAATAATAATAATAAAATCACACGAGAATAGAACCGAAAGGAAATTTTTCCTGAGCTCTTAAAAGGTTTTCCAGAATCGGAGGTTCTTCAAAGTTTAATGACTAAGGAACTGAGATATCCCACTGGGATATCCCAGAGGACGTCAGCCATAATTAGATTCAGGCCTTCCACTGGCAGGAAGGAGGGTGGAAGAAGAAGGAAGAGGTCAAGGAACCGATCCTTCTACGGGGTCAGGGAATCCTACTTCAATATTAAGATTGCAATTTCCTTAAAAGGATCCGGATTATATCCTTTTTTTTTTTTTTTTTATCAAGCGAGGGAGGTGAATCTAATAGGGGTGGTTTTGCTCCGTGCCACACAAACGGACACACACGAGCACTCTCTCTTAATGTATACTTACACACAGACACATAAAAATTATATACATAGTATAAAATATATATACATATATAAATGTATATATACCTAATATACATAAAATGTATACATATTTATATACGTATACTTATAATTGTATATATAAAAGTATATATATGTATATATTATATATATATATATATATATACATACATAAAAATTCATTCAGGCATATATGTATATGTGTGTGTCTGTGTATATATACATATACACAGTTCATTCATCATCAGCTATTCTCCTTGAATATCATAAATTGCAGTGATTTAAATATGAAAGTCAATTTTGATGAAATCATTATTATTATTGTAACAGAAATTCTTTCAAACATTTCCTCTTTCTCTCCTGCACAGTGAGCTGTCACACACTCATTCATCCCCACCCCCCACACAAAATAACACTGTCCGCAAGAAGTATATCTTACTATGAAAACATCTGCACGCACGCTAACCACACAAACAAACAGGGAAACGGGTTCATCTTTTATCTCTTCTTGTCTCCAGTGAACGGAAGACTATTCCCTTTAAATAAATTGTTCTTATATAAACTCTCCCCCCAATGTAAACACAGGTAACAGCAGTCACCGATCCTGTGTAAACCCAATCGAATCGTACCTCAGGTTATATTTCTATTTCACGACCTTGCCTCTGGTCGCCTTCAACCAGAGTAGGAAGCTGGGGATTGTTTACATTTCATTGTCATCTGTGGCAACGTCAGTCAGTCTGTGCCAATGAGGAGGAGGAGGAGGAGGAGGAGGAGGAGTAGGAGGAGGAGGAGGAGGGTTGAGTTCAGTGTCGCATCTCCTGCCCGCATCTGTCTGTGATTCATCTCATTCGATAAACATTGCAGGATTTGTGGCGGAGGACGAAGAGAGAGAGAGAGAGAGAGAGAGAGAGAGAGAGAGAGAGAGAGAGAGAGAAGTGGGGGGGAGGGGGATTCGTGTTACGACTTCACTGATACAAGACGCAGTGTGTCTGGAAGATCACCGATCTTTCAACACCTCTCTCTCTCTCTTTCTCTCTCTCTCGTACCCAATTTAACACATGACTTACAATCCAACGTCATTGTTCACAGTATCTTTTGCGATTGTTAATTATCAAAAATTTCTTTATCGCAAGTCAGTCTTTGTTATTACATATTTGTACCCATTAAAAACCACTTACGTCAAAACACGTGTGAAATTTCTATATGTAAACGAAAGTGCGTGTGTGTGAGTGCACATATTTCAAATACTTGTGTAAACAGTAATAGAAGTCGGATAACCTAAGACAATGCGGCAATAAACAGAGGAATAAAGATTTGCACTCACATCCTGTTTAATTCGGCTGTTGAACCTAACAACATATGAATCGTGAATCGTCCTGCGTTTAACATCACAATACATCCTTTTGTCCTTTGAAACAGTTGGTATTCAAAGGCATCACTCCGTTAAGACACAATGGATGAAACTGAGTAACGGGTTTCTGGGTATCTGAGCCTGGGATCGCCCACTTAGACCGAAATTCAATTGTCGGTCTCTCTCTTGTCTCCGTCAAATATTTCCCAATAGTTTTTCTCCTCTGTTAATCACAGTATTTGAAAGCAATCTTGAGTGGCTCGTTGGATGAGTGGTTTTCGCACTCGGTTACCATTCCGGTGGTCCGAAGTTCGATTCTCGGCTGCGTCAACGCGCAATCAGAGGAACTTATTTCTGCTGTTATAAATAAATTTCTCGATATAATGTGCTTCGGATCCCACAATAAGCTGCAGGTCCCTAGCCACGTAAAAATATCTAATCCTTCCGGCCAGCTCTAGGAAAGCTGTTATAATCAGCTCAGTGGTCTGGCTAAAGTAAGATATAACAAATGAACAGAAAGCATCTTGAATTTGCGTACCAAGGACTGTCTTCGCGAAGCTGACGGACAATATCCACAACCGACGTCGCTGGTGCCAATTGCGAGCGTTTACCAGCGCGAGGAGCCAATCACGGTCAGATTTCATAATGTTGGATGGCGATATTTAGTGTCAGATCTAAAGAAATTGGCCATATGTAGTTGTAATGTAACGGTTCCATGGTCAAATGACAAAGAAATGTTTATATAAAAACACACTTTTCTCGTTCTCAAGGGCCATCTCCTCTCCATATATTTATTATTTACCTTTTCCTTATTAATTCAGGGCCTTACAACCTTCAATTTTCCCTCCACCTAATTATCCAACAGCCACCTCCTCCAGTCCAACATCTCTGTTCGCCCTCATTCACTGCGTCTTCCTCTGCCCTTTTTGGATCGAAAGTACCTGTCCAGGCTCTTTTTCTATCTTCCTGTCATACTTCGGATCTAATTCCATTTACAGATATTCCAACACTAAAAGCAAGTAATAAATGCGCCGAAGTTTCTTCCGCGCAATCGAGTTTTCTGAACATCGTATAAATGCGGTACGAAGCTCTCAGCTACGATTCAATTGCTCCCTAGATGCGGTCAAGTGAAGGTGTGTTGGCGACGCCTACGGAATTGGAATCTGCGTTGCCAGTCGCACGATTCAAGTCCAACTTTAACCTTGAATAAAAATAAAAACTACCGATGCCAATTTGCAGCCCTCTAGCATCGACAGTTTTTAAGATCTGAGGGAGGAGAGAAAAAGTGCGGACGGACAGACAAACAGCTATCTCAATAGTTTTCTTTTACGGAAAGCTAAAAATGGACAGAGAGATGAAAGTGCTGTCGGTAACATATCAAGTTGACACTCAAGATACAAATGCTCTACTTCCTACTTCATTTCCTCGTCAATCTTCCGAGGATATAAATGGCTATATAGCAGAGAAATCCTTCACAGTATCTTTTAAAACCACAAAACCTTTCCTTTAAATTAAACAGCTGTCTTATAACTGCTAACTTCAATCCCGTTCCTCGCATTCTCTGTGTTCCTAATGGCATGCATCTCACTAACTCCTTTGCTTGCCTATTCTATACTACACCTATATCTTTTTATTCCTTTGTCACTCTCACTCCTTTCTCACTCCTTTACCTCTTCCTCCTCTGACTCTTGTCACATCTGGCCCAATTAACCGCAGCACGACGAGGATCCAATAAGCCTCTCTCTCTCTCTCTCTCTCTCTCTCTGTGACAGACGGCGTCGAGAACGCTAGATAGCCATTCTCACAAAACATGACCATGAACCGAGTGCCGATTCTGACATAACATTATAATATATATATATATATATATATATATATATATATATATATATATATATATAGTGTAGGTTTTTTATGCTTCTATATTTCGTCTTGCGTACAGCAATGAACTGAGTACAGTTTCCAATG
>NC_087219.1:31925132-31942632 GCF_015104395.2 Macrobrachium nipponense
ATTGAAAACTTAATTCCTGTTGTAACCAAATTCTGACGCCCTCAAGAACTATCTCAGCTTCTTCCCTGAGTCAACTCTGACTGATTAATTATTTTAAGGACCAGAAAATTCCCCACTGTCAGGAATCTATTGCAGTAAACACCCATCGACGAAACGCAAATATGTCTCCCTTCAAAACAGGAATCAGATGTTGCAATGATGCAATGCTACCAGACTTCAGACTTTATTTGGAAGATGAAAGTTCCTTGCAACACTGAAATGATGCAACACTTCCAAACAATAGATTTAACTTGAACGTCTTGAAGCTCCTTGCAACCTTCTGCTAATATCTGATCTCAAATGTATCGTGAATGACTCTAAACGGCGAATCTCATCAGACAATATCTGCTACTTATTAAACTGCAGAACATAAATTAAGTAAGATTTTTTTCAAATGCCTTCAGGGAAACTACCTAAGCCTAATGAGATGGGTGCAATGCACAGTACAATTTTAATAAGATTTTTTAACATTCCTCACATCAAGGAAACTACCTACACCTAAACGCATTTTCATTTACTTAGCCTAAACCAAATCATATCTCTTGAAAGGTCTTGAAGTAACTTGCCATGGTTTTAATTAATTTAGCTAATTAACAGTCCCCCTACATCACAGTTTGCAATTGAAAGTTCTTGCACGATTAATAACAGTAAAATGTCACATACTACATACTTACACAAACACACACACACACACACAATATTGCTTACAAACAAAATCTTCTGGCTGGCATTGGCAAACAAGCAAGGAAATGTCATTTTCACTTGTCATTGTATGTGATGGCACAGGAACACACACACACACACACACATAGAGAGAGTGGGGGGGGGGGGGGGGAGAGAGAGAGAGAGAGAGAGAGAGAGAGAGAGAGAGAGACAGACTGGATAGAATAAAATCAGGATGATTTACAATAGTGGCCTAATAACGTCGTAGCTTGGGTTCCATGATGAGGCTACAAATCTTCTCTCTCTCTCTCTCTCTCTCTCTCTCTCTCTCTCTCTCTCTCTCCGTTCAGTTTAATTCTGGATAAAACTTACTTCACCTTTCCCATAAACAAAGACTACTAGAGCAAGATCACTCAATTTCAATTACCTCACTTCTCTCTCTCTCTCTCTCTCTCTCTCTCTCTCTCTCTCTCTCTCTCTCTCTCTCTCTCTCTCTCTCATCTCTCTTTCTGTCCATTCCCTAATCATCCTTCCTCTCTCTCTCTCTCTCTCTCTCTCTCTCCATTCCCTAATCATCCTCTCTCTCTCTCTCTCTCTCTCTCTCTCTCTCTCTCTCTCTCTCTCTCTCTGTCCATTCTCGTAGTAGCCATCTTGCTTGGTGAGACGTACCCGCGTGAAGTCACAATAATCAACAGATATCACAAGTT
Organism: Macrobrachium nipponense; assembly: GCF_015104395.2. Taxonomy (NCBI): domain Eukaryota; kingdom Metazoa; phylum Arthropoda; class Malacostraca; order Decapoda; family Palaemonidae; genus Macrobrachium; species Macrobrachium nipponense. The sequence goes on from NC_087219.1 coordinate 31,926,542, forward strand.
TAACATACGACTAGAATTTGAGAAATATCTAGAAGTGTTCGTGAACTATCGGTGATAAGATTAGTGTGAAAATAGTAGGATAAAGCGTCTTCTAAGTTAGTTTATCAAGTGTAATACTATAAATCAGAACAAGATGGCAGTAAGTTCCAACTGCGGGAAAAGGTGGCGTAATTTGGCGTGTTTAGCAGATTCACAATACGATGAGGTAGCAGGAAGGGAACTGGCATTTCTCATCTATGAAATCAGCAACAGTCCTAACCAAAAGATACAAAAGCATTCATAGATATATTAGAAGGATATAATCCTTCAAAACTGGAACAAATCTAATGAAAAACATCTTGAAAAAATAATTGAAGAAGTTCCAAATAAAATCCAAGTGGTCAAGAGACTCATAAAGAAAATATACATAAACCAACATATTCCGACAAAGAAAATGAATAAGGTGAATCTTGTGAATATACTAATTGATGCATTAGGAAAAAGAATGCCAAAGCATGCAAACTGTGTAAGGTTTGGTATAGCATAGTCAATCCACAAAAACCTAATCAGAAAATGTGCTGCATGCAACATTCCGACCCATCCACAGTGTGCTGAGGTAATACAAGATTTGAGAAAAGATACAAGAATTTTTTGTTCAACATGTCTATCATGGATAGACAATGTTATTAAATCAAGATTGAATGTACAAATAGTTGAGGATGAAGAAGAAGAGGAAGAGGAAGAAGAAGAAGAAAAAGAAGAAGAGGAAAACGGAAGAGAAGTAAACAAAAATGAAATGACAGAAAAAAATAAGGAAAACAAAGAACAAGATAAAAGTATGGATGCAGAGATACTCATTGATACTACATATGAGGCAATAAAGCAGCATACCTACGAAGAAATAAAATTACGATATGACAACAGAAAAGCAAATCCCGAAGAGGCTCTACCCAGATCTATACAATGACGGGAAAGAGGAAAAAATAGACAAGAAAGACAAAATCTGCAACCTTTTGAAAAGAGGGAATTGCAGATTTGGAGAAAGATGTTACTACAAACATCCTAAGATATGTCAAAAACTATGAAATATATGGTAAATGTGCATACATAGATGGATATGGGATGATTGCAGAGATCTGCATCCAAAAAATATGTAAAAACCTAAAAGAAGGAAAAGGATGTAAGTTCGACAAAAAATGCAAATATATGCACCCTGTAGCCATGAATCATAATCAAATAAATAACCAACCAAGTAATAAAATCCAAAATAAGAAAGAAACAAATAAAGAGAGAAATCAAGAATATCAGGTAAAAGAGAAAAGCAAACCACCAATGAGATATGCAGAGGTGTCAGCAAAAAATTTCAAAGCATCAGCTTCCGAAATTCTACTCAAGAGATTAATAACTGTATTTATTATGCAAGAGGATATTGCAGAAACGGAGAAAAGGAAAATTGCAGATTCAGACACAAAATGAATAATTATGATGAAGGAAGATCAAATATTATGGAAAAGTTGGATTTTTTAATGTCAGAATTTGGCTGGAAATGAAAAAAGAACAACATACCAGAACAGGAAAGAGACATGGGAAAATCCTTATTACTATCAGTATTAAATGAAGGAGAAAACACGCAAACCATCATAGTGATGAATGCGCAGGGTTTAGTTACGAGTAACTCAAAAAGAAAAAATAGAGTACTTAGAAGAACTAACCCAAAATGAAAGAAAATAGATATAATGAATATAAGTGAAACCTGGTATTCCCAAGAGACTGGGAATGATGATCAAATAAAAGGGTTCCAAACTTATAGATCAGATAGAAAAAATAGGAATCAAGGGGGAAGCGCAATATATGGGAAAGACAAAAAACAAGGAAAAATATATGAGAAAATATAGTAACTCAGAATGTGAACTAATAGCGGTAGAATTTGAATCTGAAAAATTGATGAACATAGTAATATATAGACCTCCTAATACTAAAGAGTTTGACATAATAATTGAAAAATTGGATGATATATGTAGAAATCACAAGGACTGGACTATTCTCCTATCTGGTGACTTCAACTTTCCTTTCGTAGAATGGAAAGAACGAATAGGAGATTGTGGTTGTACTTATACATATAAAAAAAGAGAGTAATAGTAGTGCAGAAGATAAGAGGCAATTTGAAAAGCTATTAGATATGCTACTAGAATACAACATTCAACAAATAAATCACCTGCCAACAAGAAAGGAAAATACTTAAGACCTAGTATTTGTGAACGAGATGAATTTATGTTAAAGAAATAATAGTTTTATAATGCGATATTTCAGACCATAATGTCATAGAATTAACAGTTCATTCCAAAGCAAGTGAAAATAGAGATAAGCAAGAAATGAAAAAGTGGGAAGGATATGGAAAATACAACTTCTACAGTAAAAATATAAAATGGTCAGAAATTTAATGAAGAATTAACAAAGATTGGGATAACATTTTCGTAAGTGATGACATAAGGGTAAATACGGAGATATTATATAAAATATTGGAGATAATAGTGGAAAAATATATACCGAAGAAGAAAAGAAAAGTAAACATCATTCATGCATACCAAGAGACAGAAGGATCTTGTTCCAGAAAATCAGAAAGTGGAAAAAAGGTCTTGCAAAAGAAAAAAATGCATGGAAAGTTATAGAACTAAAAAGTAAGATAGAAAATGCAGAACAAAAGATTATACAATCAAAAGAAAATGAAAAAACGGGACTTGGAAGAAAAAACCCTATTAAATATCAAGCAAAACCCCAAACTATTATACTCATATGCGAAGAAGATGAATAAAAGAAGAATAGAAATAGGCCCTCTGAGAATTGAAGGGAGATTAACGTATGAAAAAAAAGGAAATTTGCAACATACTGGCAGAACGATATAAGAGAGAATTCACCCCTAGAATAGATAATGAAGATAATGATATAGAAGTAAGGGATGAAAATAGTGAATATTTAGCTGACATAGATATTAATGAAGCTGATATTGCAGGCTATTAATGAATTTAAAAATGGAGCTGCTGCAGGGCCTGATGGAATTTCCTGCTATTTTGTTAAAGAAAGTAGTTCATTCTATCGCAAAGCCACTTGCAATATTATTAAGACAAAGTGTAGATACAGGCAAGATATATGATGAGCACAAATTAGCATATATTACCCCTACTTTCAAAAGGGTGGATCAAGACTAGAGGCAAGTAATTATAGGCCTGTGAGTCTACATCACATATTATGAAAGTGTATGTAAGGGTAATGAAGAAAAATATTATGAAACATTTAATAAAAAATAATTTGTTTAATAAAGGACAACATGGTTTCGTACCGGAAAAAAGAAAAAGTACACAAACCCAACTGTTAGTCCACCTGTGAAAACATATTCAAAAATATGAAAAGCGGAAATGAAACAGATGTGGTTTATTTAGACTTTGCAAAAGCTTTTGATAAAGTAGACCATAATATATTAGCGAAGAAAATTAGAAAACACAATATCGTGGATAAAGTAGGAAGATGGTTAAAAGAATTTTTACACAACAGAAAACAGATAGTTATTGCAAACGACGAAGAAATCGGATGAAGCCAAGGTAATATCCGGTGTGCCGCAAGGTACGGTGTTAGCTGCAATACTGTTTGTTATTATGATTGAAGACATAGACAATAATGTTAAGGATTCGGTAGTGAGTAGTTTCGCAGATGACACAAGCAATAAGTAGAGAAATTACTTGTGATGAAGATAGGAAACGCTCTACAAAGAGACCTTAACAAAGTATATGATTGGGCAGAGGTAAATAGGATGGTATTTAACTCTGATAAATTTGAATCAATAAATTATGGAGACAGAGAAAGAAAGCTATATGCATATAAGGGACCTAATAATGAGACCATCACAAATAAGGAAGCAGTTAAAGACCTTGGTGTGATGATGAATAGGAACATGTTATGCAATGATCAAATAGCAACTCTGTTGGCAAAATGTAAAGCAAAAATGGGAATGTTGTTACGGCACTTCAAAACAAGAAAAGCTGAACACATGATTATGCTTTATTAAATAAAACATATGTTCGTAGTCCACTTGAATATTGCAATATGATATGGTACCCACACTATCAAAAGGATATTGCACAAATAGGAGAGTGTACAAAGGTCCTTTACAGCTAGAATAGAAGAAGTTAAGGACCATAGAACTACTTGGAAAAGACTACAATTCTTAAAATTATATATAGTCTTAGAAAGGAGAAGACGAACGCTAAACATGATAATTCAGGCATGGAAACAGATAGAAGGAATAGCAGAAAATATCATGGAACTAAAAATATCAGAAAGAGCAAGCAGAGGTAGATTAATAGTGCCCAAAACTATACCAGGAAAAATAAGGAAAGCACACAGGACATTAATCCACTACGCACCAGCATCGATAATGCAGCGTCTATTCAATGCGTTGCCAGCTCATCTGAGGAATATATCAGGAGTGAGCGTAGATGTGTTTTAAGAACTAAGCTCGACAAATCATCTAAACTGCATCCCAGACCATCCAAGATTGGAAGATGCAAAATATACCGGAAGATGTACTAGCAACTCTCTGGTAGACACTAGAGGTGCCTCACACTGAGGGACATGGGGCAACCCGAACAAGATGTAAGGTCTGTAAGGTTAAGGTCCCTAATCATCCTTCCTTCCTTCCTTCCTTCCTTCCTTCCTTCCTTCATTCATTCTTCCCTTCCCTGCATACTGCCCATCCTTTAATAACTCCTTTATGGAATCCTTCCCCGCGAAGAGAGGAAGAAGAATAAGAAGAAGAAGAAGAAGAAGAAGAAGAAGAAGAAGGGGAAAAAGTTCGTCATCCCCTGTAGTGCATATGGGCAGTGGACCAAGATTATGAGGGGGAATTTGTGGGACGGTGAGAAATTCAATTAATACTCTTTCTTGATGAAGCAGAGTTATGGCTTCCATAAGCGCGTGAAGTACGTAGAGCGGCCACATGGGGAAGGGGAGGGGAGAAGGGGGGGAGGGTGGTTAGGATGGGGTAAAAGCTGCTGTTTTTGTTCTCTATGGAAAGTTATTACGCACATCTAACTACGTTTCTAATTACTGTTGAGATTCTCGTAAATGATGGAGGATTTCTTTTGAGTTGTTTTGAAATTACATTTTTTCATTATATAATATATGATTTACATTCTGTAAATCATATATAATATATATATATATATATATATATATATATATATGTAAATATATACTTTATATACATCATATATATATATATATATATATATATATATATATATATATATATATATATTTTATACTATATATATATATATATATATATATATATAGATATATATATATTATAAAAATATTAAAAATAATATATATATATATATATATATACATATACATATATATATATATGTATGTATGTATGTATGTATATTCATACATATATATCTACCACTGTATACAACATTCTATATAATAGGATTATTAAGTAACAATTCGAGATCACAGGTGAATGTCAAGCCTTTCTCTCCAGAGCTAAAATATGCTTTGGAAATATAGTCTTATACATTCATCTACTGCACTCAACATTCGTATTTAGAAATTAATAATATATATTTTTTTTTCAAGTTGGAAGGTGACTGGTAAGTAAATTAGTTCATTTTTTATATTACTTTAGTTAACAGTCTGCGAGTATTTTTTAATCCTCTTGATATCAAACTGTTGATTAATTATACTGCCAGTGTGAGACACCTTTTACCTTTGATTGTCTCTTTATAACATTCCAATTAAAAAAAAGTATTAGTGTTAGTTTACTTATTTCTGTTTTACTGACATGCTGTCACTCATCTTTCTTATTTTATTAGTTTTTATTCAAATCTGGACATTTTATCCCAATTTAAATTAAAAACATATTTCTATTTTTCTAACATGATAGTTACTTCGCTTACAATGATGATATTCATCACAATCATTTATTTTTTTTTATTCACAACAGACGCTAGGCCCAAGGCAATTTCATGAGAGAGAGAGAGAGAGAGAGAGAGAGAGAGAGAGAGAGAGAGAGAGAGAGAGAGAGAGAGAGAGAGAATTTCCTCAGGGTTAGAAGAGGGCAAATCTAAATAATGGATTTCATTCCTCATAGACTATCATTGTTATACAAATAAGAAATATATGGATACCCTGCATACTATTCTCAATATTATTATTATTATTATTATTAACGAATAATTCAGTAAACTCTGAAAACAGGCACTATCAGATTCCTATACCAATATAAATAAGTGTAGAGAGAGAGAGAGAGAGAGAGAGAGAGAGAGAGAGAGAGAAACTGAACATCCAATCAACGATGATTTATCAGCTGGCACATAGCATCGTCTACATAAGTAAAGTCCCACACAAAATCGGAAAAAAAAATTCGGAAGGAGGTCCCCCTGTTTTTCTCTCGCTCGCACTAATTCGTTTATCGCGGACTCGGGCTGTTCATTTGGTAAACTTTTGGCCAAACTTAATTGTCCTTCGTCAGCCTACAAGATTTCTTCTTATTAATTCTCCTTAAAACAGCACAAAAAAGGAGGGGAGCGGTTCTCAGTGGAATGGATACACCTCTTGTGGGATTCATTTGTGAATTCATTTATTCACTTAAGAAAATATGTTACAATGGTCTTCTCATTTCAGGAGAGTGATATGAATAGTCCTCTCTCTATATTTTAGTTATGTAATTTGATATGTTTGATGATTGGAAGGTGGACGATCAACATACAAATTTGCAGCCCTCTAGCCTCAGTAGTTTTTAAGATCTTTTAAAATTTGAGGGCGGACAGAAAATAGTGCAAACAGACAGACAAAGCCGGAACATTAGTTTTCTTTCCAGAAAACTAAAAATGGGACATTTCAGCTAATGCCACAGAAGATTTCTTAAGAAAAATGGGGGCGATTTAATCACCCTAGATGATCTTTAAAAGTGATAATCAATTTATAATCAATAAAATTGGAAGATTTTATCTATTACCACTGAAGATTTCTTAAGCAAAAAATTATTGGGAAATTTTAGTTAATGCCACTGAAGATTTCTTAGGCAAAATGGGGGTGATTTAATCACCCAAGATGATCTTTAAAAATAATGATCAATTTATAATCAATAAATTTGGGAGATTTTATCTAATACCGCTGGAGATTTCTTAAGCAAAACGAGGGGGATTTAATTACCCTAGATGACCTTTAAAAGTAATAATCAGTTTATAATCTCTAAAATTAGGAAATTTTATCTAATACCATTGAAGATTTCTTAAGCAAAATGAAGGTGATTTAATCACCCTGGATGATCTTTAAAACTAACAATCAATTTATAATCAATATAATTGGGAAATTTTATCTAATACCACTGAAGATTTCTTAAGCAAAATAGGGGAGATTTAATCGGCCAAGATGATCTCTAAAAGTATTAATCGGTTTATAATCTATAAAAGTGGGAAATTGTACTTGATACCACTGAAGATTTCTTAAGCAAAATCAAGGTGATTTAAAAAAAAAAAAAAAAAAAAAAAAAATCTTCTTCGCCGCTTTACCCCATTTTTTAAATGGGGTTGCGGTTGTGAATGAGTTGTCTCCATCGATTTCTGTCCTGTGCAACGTTCTCGTTTATACCTTTCCATAAGGTATCTTCCCCTACACAATCACGCCATCTCTTTCTTGGTCTTCCCTTCTTTCTCCTTGTACCCCGCACTTCCATTTCCATCGTATGTCTTCCAACATGAAGTTACTCGTCAAATGAAATAGTATCTAAATTTGATAACAGATGAATGGGTTATAAAAAAGGAAAATTCTATTTCATTCCACAAATGTAGTAAAATACATTTGACTGAAAATGCGAGTAACTCGGTTAAAAATAAGTGGATTTTTCAAAAAAAATCACTGTCCCGCTAACCAGAGTAGGATGAAAGTAAGTGAAATGGATATAATTAGGCAAATGGTTGTTCTGCCGGAAAATCTAATCAAAAAGGAAAAACAAATGCGCTCAAAATAATGAAATTTAAAAAAAAAGGCATTGTGTGACAAACAGTTAATTCAGACGAGAACTGGATGCCTTTTTTTTCTGGGCGTGTGTGTGTGTGTGTGTGTGTGTGTGCGTGTGACGTATAACCTGACCTCGACTACAAAATAGAATCCACCCGGGTACGGGGTATCACAAATTGAATGAGCCAGGGTACCTAGAGGGCACCACGTCTCGCCCTGTAGGTAATTCATATAACCCAAGGTCTAAACCTTGATATTACCGATGTGTCAAAGGTCAAGTCTCATAATATTTCGTTGCGTCATATATATATATATATATATTATATATATATATATATATATGTGTGTGTGTGTGTGGTGTGTGTGGTGTGTGTGTTGTATGTATAGAAATATATATATATATATATATATATATATATATATATATATATATATATATATATATAAATTAAATAATATAAAATATAGTAATATATTAATATAATAAATATATGTGTGTGTGTGATCTATATAAAAATATATACATACTATATGTTGGTTGTGGTGTATATATATTATATATATATATATATATTAAATATATAATATATAAATGTGTGTCTCCCCTCCCCATAGATTACTTTAAAGACAAGTGCCCAAAGAACCCGCTCTTATCTTCTGTTTTCTCTGCTCCTACCCATTCCTTTTAATACGGAGGAGGAACACACCTAGACATCTGGCGATAAAGTTACGTCGGGGTCTTAATAACGCCGTTGGACCTAATGGGCCAATAAAGTGTGCCGCCTCGGCGGCTCGATCCCCGCTGAATCGGCGGAAGTGTCAGTAAGATGATGGTCATCCCTATCTGGGTTGTGTTCCATCTCGAGGCTATAAATTATCGAGAGAGCTGATGCCATCTCGATTTCGTATTGGCTCAGATCCCAGATTTTTTATTTTTCTTTTTCATTTTTTCCATCTCCCAAGGTGCTCGCTCCGTCAACCTTTGTGTCAATCTTGAGAGAGAGAGAGAGAGAGAGAGAGAGAGAGAGAGAGGCATACCTCCTAGTCTAACCTAACAAGTAGACGTTACATATCAGACTTTTAAATGGGAAGAGAGTGTGATGACTAAAAGAGAGAGAGAGAGAGAGAGAGAGAAGTGTCCTTTCTAGTCGAGCAAAACGCAGATGTTTTCTTTTGTTACCCTTTTGATTCTTTTAATGGCGAGAGAGAGAGAGAGAGAGAGAGAGACCTTACCTTACCTTACAGTTCGTTCGGGTTGCCCCAGGTCCCTCAGTGTGAGGCGCCTCTAATGTCTACCAGAGAGTTGCTAGTACATCTTCCGGTATATTTTGCATCTTCCAATCTTGGATGGTCTGGGATGCAGTTTAGATATTTGTCGAGCTTATTCTTAAACACATCTACGCTCACTCCTGATATATTCCTCAGATGAGCTGGCAACGCATTGAATAGACGCTGCATTATCGATGCTGGTGCGTAGTGGATTAATGTCCTGTGTGCTTTCCTTATTTTTCCTGGTATAGTTTTGGGCACTATTAATCTACCTCTGCTTGCTCTTTCTGATATTTTTAGTTCCATGATATTTTCTGTTATTCCTTCTATCTGTTTCCATGCCTGAATTATCATGTAGCGTTCTCTTCTCCTTTCTAGACTATATAATTTTAAGGATTGTAGTCTTTCCAGTAGTCTAGGTCCTTAACTTCTTCTATTCTAGCTGTAAAGGACCTTTGTACACTCTCTATTTTGTGCAATATCCTTTTGATAGTGTGGGTACCATATCATATTGCAATATTCAAGTGGACTACGAACATATGTTTTATAAAGCATAATCATGTGTTCAGCTTTTCTTGTTTTGAAGTGCCGTAACAACATTCCCATTTTTGCTTTACATTTTGCCAAACAGAATTGCTATTTGATCATTGCATAACATGTCCTTATTCATCATCACACAAGGTCTTTAACTGCTTCCTTATTTGTGATTGTCTCATTATTAGGTCCCCTATATGCATATAGCTTTCCTTCTCTGTCTCCATAAATTTATTGATTCAAATCTATCAGAGTTAAATACCATCCTATTTACCTCTGCCCAATCATATACTTTGTTAAGGTCTCTTTGTAGAGCGTTCCTATCTTCATCACAAGTAATTTCTCTACTTATTCTTGTGTCATCAGAGAAACTACTCACTACCGAATCCTTAACATTACTGTCTATGTCTTCAATCATAATAACAAACAATATTGCAGCTAGCACCGTACCTTGTGGCACACCGGATATTACCTTGGTTTCATCCGATTTCTCATCGTTGCAATAACTATCTGTTTTCTGTTGTGTAAAAATTCTTTTAACCATCTTCCTACTTTATCTACGAATATTGTGTTTTCTAATTTTCTTTGCTAATATATTATGGTCTACTTTGTCAAAAGCTTTGCAAAGTCTAGATAAACCACATCTGTTCATTTCCGCTTTTTCATATTTTTGAATATGTTCTCACGGTGGACTAACAGTTGGGTTTGTGTACTTTTTCCGGGTACGAAACTGTTTGTCCTTTATTAAACAAATTATTTTTTTATTAAATGTTTCATAATATTTTTCTTCATTACCCTTTCATACACTTTCATAATATGTGATGTTAGACTCACAGGCCTATAATTACTTGCCTCTAGTCTTGATTCACTTTTGAAAGTAGGGGTGATATATGCTAATTTGTGCTCATCATAAATCTTGCCTGTATCTACACTTTGTCTTAATAATATTGCAAGTGGCTTTGCGATAGAATGAACTACTTTCTTTAACAAAATAGCAGGACTCCATCCGGCCCTGCAGCAGCTCCATTTTTAATTTCATTAATTGCCTGCACAATATCAGCTTCATTAATTTCTATGTCAGCTAAATATTCACTATTTCTTCCCTTACTTCTATATCATTATCTTCAATTATCTATTCTAGGGGTGAATTCTCTCTTATATCGTTCTGCCAGTATGTTGCAAATTTCCTTTTTTCATTCGTTAATCTCCTTCAATTCTCAGAGGGCCTATTTTCTATTCTTCTTTTATTCATCTTCTTCGCATATGAGTATAATAGTTTGGGGTTTTGCTTGATATTTAATAGGGAGCGAGAGACGGAGAGAGAGAGAGAGAGAGGAGAGAGAGAAGGAGAGAGGGGGGGGGGGGTGGGGGGGAATCCTTCTAGTCTACCAGCAATCAGACGTTTATTTCTTCGTCAATGTTCTTTTCTTCCAATTATTAGATCTCTATGATCACTCAGAAAAAATGAGAAATAAAACAAATTCGAGGGTTACCTCTCTCTCTCTCCTTTCTCACTCTCTTCTCTCTTCTCTCTCTCTTCCCTTCTCTCTCTCTCTCTCTCTCTCTCTTATTTTTCTTTTTCATTTTATTGTTTTTGTTAAAACATGGTCATCAGATTTTGCTCTCTCCCCTACGGCTTGACCTGGGGAAAATCAGCTTTTGCTACCCTCGGCATTTCCGATGTGCTGGTATCTAGCGTCAGAAAAAAAGTACGAAAATGTGAAGACCTCAGGAGATGTGAATTGCATAATTGGTATGATGTAAAATGTGATACTTGAATCTCTCTCTCTCTCTCTCTCTCTTTCTCTCTCTCTCTCTCTGCTGAGTAAAGGACGTTGAACGTCGAAAGATCTTGCAGAAATCGTTGTTATTTTTCCTTCGTGGCTTATACCTTTATTTATGGATTTATCACGTTCCAAACTTTCGTGATTCAGTTATACATACATACATACATATATATATATATATATATATATATATATATATATATATATATATATATATATATATATATATATATATATATATATATATATATATATATAGATATATATATATATATATATATATATATATATATATATATATATATATATATATATATATATATATATATATATATCCATGCATATATGCAAATGAATTAACAGAAAAAAAATGGAAATGAGAGTAAAATTCAAACAAAAGAGTAATATATTTTTTAAAATTACTTTTTTTTATTTTTCAATAATAAAATAATAATACTTCAAGGAAGAAAAAGGATAAAACGTGGGAGAAACAATGGAAAATAGAAAAATAATAACATATTTCAATCGATTATTGACGAAATGTTCATAAAAAAAATTGCATTTTAATCATTCTACAATTTTTTTAACCTGTGTCAAAAGTACACATATATATAACCTTTCACCTCGTTGTTTTGGTCGTGAATTACGCCAATTACCGAAGGCCAATTTGTAGACTAATTAAAGACTTATATATTCAATTCGCGGGAACAGTCAGCACAAATATCGTTAATCTCGTTTCTGGTTAATTCAGTTGTCGTGTTTTGAAACAGCTCCCACCTGTCAAAGCAAAGCAATTTGCACGAGTCCTCCTACCAGGGTTGTAATCACACGTAGATGATCGGATTATGATGATCATTGTGATCAGGGATGCTGTGATCATTGTCATACTTCGCTGATTCGCTAGCAGCTGTGATCAGGAATGCTGTAATTATTGTCATAATAATTCGCTAATTCGTTCTGATACTGTGATCAGGAGTGCTGTAATTATTATCATAATAATTCGCTAATTAACTCTGCTACTGTGATCACAAATGCTGTAATTATCATAATAATTTGATCATTCACTCTGCTACTGTGATCACAAATGCTGTCATTATTATCATAATAATTCGCTAATTCACTCTACTACTGTGATCAGGAATGCTGTGATTATTGTTATTATGATTCACTATTTCGCTCTGCTACTGTGATCAGGAATATTTTGATTACTGTCGCAATAATTCACCGTACGTCACGTATACCAGCGCCAATAATAAGATCGGTATTCGCAAACCGAGTCGGCACTCGACAGTGATGGAGTCGATCACGTAACCCGATTATGGAGGCTGCTTTCATCGTCTTGATTAACGACAGATTCGATCAGCTGACCTAATATCCTCTCTCTCTCTCTCTCTCTCTCTCTCTCTCTCTCTCTCTCTCTTGCTTCGATATCAAATTTCATTTGGGCCGAATGGATGAGGTGGAGGATATCACGTCTTTGCGCGGGTTTTTCCGTCGCCTAGTGCTGTTGATGGATACAAAATCATATTGTGTGGCTTTCTTTAGGATCAATTTCAGTCTAAGCATCAAGTATATGTGTGTGTGTCGAGTAAATTATGGACGAATGTAATGAGATGCCTTATCAAAGTATGTGTGTATGACTATATACATATATATATATATATATATATATATATATATATATATTATACATATATATACCTTTATATGTGTCATATATAATATATATATATATATATATATATATATATACATATATTATACTATATATATATATTATATATATATATATATATATATATATATATATAGTATACATATCATATATATACGTCAATAGTCCACAGGAGAAATGAGGGAATAAAAGATTCTAGTAGCTCGATAATTTCTCCTTCCACCAGGCCTCTTCAAGGGCTTTATTTTAACTATTTTATAAAATAAAGCTCTTGAAGAGGCCTGGTGGAGGACGAAATTATCGAGCTACTAGAATCTTTTATTCTCTCTTATCTCATTTGGACTATTGACGTGTATATATATATATATATATATATATAAATATATATATATTAATATATATATCTATATATATATAAATTTATAAATATATATTATATATATATATATATTATATATTATAATAAAATTTAAATTTAAACACACTTTGATAAGGCATCTTATTACATTCGTTCATTATTTACTCAACACACGCACATGATGCTTAGTCTGAAATTAATCCTAAAGAAGCCATTCAATATATTTTTCCATCCATCAACAGATTTAGGTGAAAGAAAAGTCCACAAAGACGTGACATCATCCACCTCATCCATTCAGCCCAAATGAAATTTGATATCGAAGAGAGAGAGAGAGAGAGAGAGAGAGAGAGAGAGAGAGAGAGAGAGAGAGAGAGAGAGACGATTGGCGGATGGATCCGTCGTCGAAAGCAATCATCATAATTAGGTCAGCTGATCGAATCTGTCGTTAATCAAGACGATGAAAGCAGCCTCCATAATCGGGTTACGTGATCGACTCCATCACTGCCGACTCGGTCAGCGAATATCGATCTTATTATTGGTGCTGGTGCACGTGACGGACGGCGAATTATTGCGACAATAATCAATATACTCCTGATCGCAGCAGCATAGTGAAATAGTTTATCATTATAACAGTAATCAGAGCATTCCTAATCACGGCAAAAGAGAGAATTGCCGAATTATTATGACAATAATTACAGCATTCCTGATCACAGGGGCAAAGCGAATTAGCGAATCATCATGACAATAATCACAGCATCCCTGATCACAATGATCATCATAATTCGATCATATACGTGTGATTGCAACCCTGGTAGGAGGACTCGTGCAAATTGCTTTGCTTTGACAGGTGGGAGCTGTTTCAAAACACGACAACTGAATTATCCAGTAACGAGATTACCGATATTTGTGCTGACTGTTCCCGGGAATTGAATAAGTCTTTAATTAATTGGTCTACAAATTGGCTTCGGTAATTGGCATAATTCGCGACCAAAACAACGGGGTCAAAGGTTTTATATATATATATATATATATATATATATATATATATATATATATATATATATATATATATATATATATATATACACACACACACACACACACACACACACACATATATATATATATATATATATATATATATATATATATATATATGTATATATCACACACACACACACACATATATATATATATATATATATATATGTGTGTGTGTGTGTGTGTGTGTGTGTGTGTGTGTGTGTGTACTTTGGACACAGGTTAAAAAATTTGTAGAATTATATGTAAATTTTTCTATTAATTGAAAAAATATTTAATTAAATATTTTTTTTGTTATAAGTAAGCGATGTAGGGTTATGTGCACATATTGCAAAAGGCAAAAAATTGGATTATATATATACATATATATATATATATATATATATATATATATATATATATATATATATATATATATATATATGTATATTATATATACATATAATGTGTATATATATATATATATATATATATATATATATATATATATATATATATATATATATATATTTATCACATCACCGTGATTCATATAAATTATTCGAGCTACAAATGTCCTTTAATATCTATTCACACTACCTCGGAATTAATATATTTTCATATATGTAAACCGAAGGGGAATTTTTTAGTCGATAATAATCATTATCAACTAAAAAATTCCCCTTCGGTTTACATATATATAAATATATTAATTCCGAGGTAGAGCTAATTAGATATTAAAGGACATGTGTAGCTTAAATAATCACACAAGACATAATATATATATATATATATATATATATATATATATATATATATATATATATGTATGTCACCACACTTTAACTGCAGAAAAAATCACAGTTGTCTTATACACTACCACAGATTGCTCACCAGCAACAAACATTACCCCATTATAAACACTGACCATTCTACTCTATCCTGGTTATTAAACTTTGATTCAGCTTACTGAATGAAAGTTACGTTGAAAAATGCAGGGGAAAAACTTATATCAATAAAACAGAAATATTGACAACTATAAATATAAAGTTCTATGTAACTTTTTTTATATTGCATGTATGTTCTGAATAGATACTCTTTTATATAACACAAAAACTAATTATTGTGCACCATGGAAATCTTGACATAGAGAGTTAAGGTTCAAGGTTTCAGTATAAGACAAAAATCTGTTCCAATTACCATAAATTAAAGAAAAAAACACGAATGCCATTAAAAAGAAAACTGCATGCTATTTCGAGGAATGATATAACATCAGACTCTCTCTCTCTCTCTCTCTCTCTCTCTCTCTTTTACTCAATTTACTCCTGCATGTAGCTTTTTGAACATTCCTATGAAACATAATTTAGGTCCTTCTCTCTACTCTCTCCTCTTCTCTCCTCTCCTCTCTCCTCTCTCTCTCTTATTGCCATTGAGTTCTGGATAT